>NC_069503.1:397511040-397666040 GCF_027579735.1 Bombina bombina | reverse complement strand
GAGAGAGAGCGCAAGAGAGAGAGAGAGAGGGGGGGGGAGAGAGAGGGGGGAGAGAGAGAGGGGAGATGAAGAGAGAGAGAGGGGAGATGGAGAAAGAGAGAGGGGAGAGAGAGAGAGAGGGGAGATAGAGAGGGAGAGAGAGAGTGCAAAAGAGAGGGGGGGAGAGAGAGCTCAAAAGATAGGGGGAGAGAGAGCGCAAAAGACAGGGGGGAGAGAGAGAAAGCAAAAGAGAGTGGGAGGGAGAGAACGCAAGGGGTGGGACCACTGTACTGCAAAAAATGGCCCGTGTGAATGGGCTTTAGGACTAGTTTTCATATAAAAGACATGCTAACCATTGGCAAATACAGGGAGTTCAGAATTATTAGGCAAATTAGTATTTTGACCACATCATCCTCTTTATGCATGCTGTCTTACTCCAAGCTGTATAGGCTCGAAAGCCTACTACCAATTAAGCATATTAGGTGATGTGCATCTCTGTAATGAGAAGGGGTGTGGTCTAATGACATCAACACCCTATATCAGGTGTGCATAATTATTAGGCAACTTCCTTTCCTTTGGCAAAATGGGAAAAGTCAAAAATAGTGAGATATCTTGCAGAGGGATGCAGCACTCTTAAAATTGCAAAGCTTCTGAAGCGTGATCATCGAACAATCAAGCGTTTCATTCAAAATAGTCAACAGGGTCACAAGAAGCGTGTGGAAAAACCAAGGCGCAAAATAACTGCCCATGAACTGAGAAAAGTCAAGCGTGCAGCTGCCAAGATGCCACTTGCCACCAGTTTGGCCATATTTCAGAGCTGCAACATCACTGGAGTGCCCAAAAGCACAAGGTGTGCAATACTCAGAGACATGGCCAAGGTAAGAAAGGCTGAAAGACGACCACCACTGAACAAGACACACAAGCTGAAACGTCAAGACTGGGCCAAGAAATATCTCAAGACTGATTTTTCTAAGGTTTTATGGACTGATGAAATGAGAGTGAGTCTTGATGGGCCAGATGGATGGGCCCGTGGCTGGATTGGTAAAGGGCAGAGAGCTCCAGTCCGACTCAGACGCCAGCAAGGTGGAGGTGGAGTACTGATTTGGGCTGGTATCATCAAAGATGAGCTTGTGGGGCCTTTTCGGGTTGAGGATGGAGTCAAGCTCAACTCCCAGTCCTACTGCCAGTTTCTGGAAGACACCTTCTTCAAGCAGTGGTACAGGAAGAAGTCTGCATCCTTCAAGAAAAACATGATTTTCATGCAGGACAATGCTCCATCACACGCGTCCAAGTACTCCACAGCGTGGCTGGCAAGAAAGGGTATAAAAGAAGAAAATCTAATGACATGGCCTCCTTGTTCACCTGATCTGAACCCCATTGAGAACCTGTGGTCCATCATCAAATGTGAGATTTACAAGGAGGGAAAACAGTACACCTCTCTGAACAGTGTCTGGGAGGCTGTGGTTGCTGCTGCACGCAATGTTGATGGTGAACAGATCAAAACACTGACAGAATCCATGGATGGCAGGCTTTTGAGTGTCCTTGAAAAGAAAGGTGGCTATATTGGTAACTGATTTGTTTTTGTTTTGTTTTTGAATGTCAGAAATGTATATTTGTGAATGTTGAGATGTTATATTGGTTTCACTGGTAAAAATAAATAATTGAAATGGGTATATATTTGTTTTTTGTTAAGTTGCCTAATAATTATGCACAGTAATAGTCACCTGCACACACAGATATCCCCCTAAAATAGCTATAACTAAAAACAAACTAAAAACTACTTCCAAAACTATTCAGCTTTGATATTAATGAGTTTTTTGGGTTCATTAAGAACATGGTTGTTGTTCAATAATAAAATTAATCCTCAAAAATACAACTTGCCTAATAATTCTGCACTCCCTGTATATCCCAAATAAGCATTGTAGTAACATATTTACAGTTCTTTAATTAGATTTAAGCAAATATATTTAATGAATGTTAGAGATAGGGGAGGGAAATGGCATAATGAAGCATGACTTAATTTATAATTCACAATGCTCTCTGTTTTTTCTCTAATTTAATTTCTCAGGCTCATTCTACATTAAAGAAAATAAACCAATCTATAAGTATATTAAGAGTACACTTCATTACTATTTTTCAAATTACAGAAGAAAAAATAAATAGACTTATTGTCATCAATGCTTATTTTCAGATTAAATATTTATTGTCTTTCGCCTAGATTACGAGTTTTGCGCTATAGAGGGTGCGAAACAAGCACAACAAAAGTTGTGTTATTTCACCCTCCATAGCACTGCCATTACAAGTTTCTGAAAAGCCGCCATGTGCGTGCGATATGGTTGCGATAAGCTCCATACCGCATAAAATCCAAGGGCTGCTTTTACGTGCTTGGGCACGCTTTCCCCAAAGACATCAATGAGGAGAGAGTGCTAGAATAAAACTAACACCTGCGATTGCGGAATGAAAAGCTCGTAACGCAACCCCATTGATGTCTATGGGGAAAAAAACTAATCTGCCACTAATAACAGCTATTAACCCCTATTCTGCTGCTCCCCGACATCGCAGAAACTAAATAAAGTTATTAACCCCTAAACCTTTGGTCTCCCACATTACCACCACTAAATAAACCTATTAACCCCTAAACTGACAGCCCCCCACAACGCAAAAAAAACCTAAACCTATCAACACCCTAACTTTAAATTAAAATTACAATATCCCTATCTTAAAATAAATAAAAACTTACCAGTGAAATTAAAAAAAACTAAGTTTAAACTAACAATTAATCTAACGTAACTATTATACTAAAATTTAAATGAACTACTAATTAAAAAAACTAAATTACACATTAAAAAAAACTAACACTACTAAAAAAAAGTCTAAAATTACAAAAAATAAAAAATACTAAATTACGAAAAATAACAAACACTAAATTATGAAAAATAACAAACGAAATTATTAAAAATAAAAACAATTACACCTAATCTAATAGCCCTATAAAAATAAAAAAGCCACCCCAAAATAAAAACACCCCCTAGCCTACAATAAACTACCAATAGCCCTTAAAAGGGCCTTTTGTAGGGCATTGCCCTAAAGAAATCAGCTTTTTTATCTGAAAAAGAATACAAAGACCCCTCAACAGTAAAACCCACCACTCATCCAACCCCCCAAAATAAAAAACCTAGCTCTAACAAAAATCTAAGCTACCCATTGCCCTGAAAAGGGCATTTGTATGGGCATTGCTCTTAAAAGGCCATTCAGCTCTCTTACATTGCCCTGAAAAGGGCATTCAGCTCTTGTACATGAAGCCCAAACCCTAATCTAAAAAAAAACCCACCCAAAAAGATTTAAAAAAAAAAACCTACCCAAAAAGATTTAAAAAAAAAAACTAACACTAACCCCCGAAGATCCACTCATAAATTCTGAAGTCCAGACATTCAGGCAGCGAGAAGTCTTCATCCAGGTGGCGTCTTCTATCTTCATCCTGGCAGAGTCTTCTATCTTCATCCCGGCGGAGTCTTCTATCTTCATCCCGGCAGAGTCTTCTATTTTCATCCCGGCGGCATGTAACGGGTCCATCCTTGAAGACATCCGGCGCGGATCATGCTCTTTATACGGTCACCACCGTACACTGGATCTTCAATGCAAGGGAGCCTTTTTAAAATGGTGTCCCTTGCATTCCTATTGGCTGATTTGATTTTTGAAATTCAAATCAGCCAATAGGATGAGAGCTACTGAAATCACATTGGCTGTTCAAATCAGCCAATAGGATGAGAGCTACTGAAATTCTATTGGCAATGGGTAGCTTAGGTTTTTGTTAGAGTTAGGTTTTTATTTTGGGGGGTTAGTTGGGTGATGGGTTTTACTGTTGAGGGGGTCTTTGTATTTTTTTTAGGTAAAAGAGCTGATTTGTTTAGGGCAATGCCCTACAAAAGGCCCCTTTAAGGGCTATTGGTAGTTTATTGTAGGCTAGGGGGTATTTTATTTTGGGGGGATTTTTTATTTTTATAGGGCTATAAGATTAGGTCTAATTGTTTGTATTTTTGATAATTTCGTTTGTTATTTTTCATTATTTTGTGTTTGTTATTTTTCGTATTTTTTTTTTAATTATTTTTTGTAATTTTAGACTTCAATTTTTTTAGTAATGTTAGGTTTTTTTCAATTTTTTTGAATGTCGGATTGACGTTGCATTACAGGCTAAAATGCTTGGTATATCTATACCGATAAGACTCGTAATGGCTGTGTTACTGTTTTTATGCAAAAATTGCCATTTTTTCAGTGTTAAAACCGTAACGCACAATTCGTAATCTAGCCGTTTATTTTTAATTGGGACTTATATTTCCATTCCCTGCAAATTTATAGTATGGAAAGAGGTACTATTCTTTTCTCTCATTACCTCACAATTAATTTTATATAAATAAATGTATGCTAAATCCTTTTTCCAAGAATAGCATGCTACTTTGGACACATGCCACTTGCAGTCTATTCGCCTTTATGACTTATTTAAATAAATATAGCCTTCATCTCCTTACCAAGAATAGCAGATAACCTTGGCACTGGGCCTCTGAATGCATGTATATCCTTTTTTTGAAGGCCTGAATTAGTTATCCAAATTCACTTAGGCAAGTTCTGTCATTTTTTTCTAGGTCTGTTGAAGAACCATGGCTTTAAAAAACAAATACATCACTGAATAAAATGATTGCAATCTGATATACTTCTTTAATTATCTCTATTACATTAAAACTCAAAAAAATAATACAATATTGCCAATGAATTGGATAATAGTTGTTCACGTTATTTTTAATGTTAATTGCAATAATCTTTTAGTTTGGGTTGCTGGACTGTTCAGTGTTAAACCCTATTCTTCAGGCACTCATAACTTTGGATTGACAGTTTTGTGGGCACCCTGAGTGATTGGAAATCCTGAAAAAACTTTAGTATTTTTGGAGAAAAAGACTGGGTTTACATAGTTGTCAATAATGAATTATTGGTTGCCATTAAGTGTTCAGTTTTCCTTGTTGGCATTTAACATGTCTCTTTACATATTATCTATGTTCTGACTTCCAAAATATTGGCTGTGGCTTACTATTATCATCTATTATTAAAATGAATGGGATATGTAAAACTATAATTTTACCCACGTTTATACTGCAAAAGTATTGTTTTACCACCTCCAAATTTTGCCCAAAATTTACTTCTCAGAGAAAGTAAGATACAAAGATGGGACAAAACAGTGTATATAGAAAAGGTTATAATAAAATAATAAAAATATTCTGGTATTTGAATTGGTCAATTTGTTTGGTCTCACCTCTATATTTGGTGGAAATGCCTGAAACTAACATCTCTTTGGGACAAGATAATTTCCCTGACTAATTCCTTCGGTATATCTGCCATTGCTTCCCCCTTTCTGTGCTTGTCTTCATATTATGGATGGTCGAATACCAAAGGATCATCTAATGATATACATTTTTGTGGCTACAAAACTGTGCACTGCCAGGGACTGGAAAAAGTCAGATCCAAAAACAATGACTTAAGTGATTGCAATGATAGATTACCTAGCAACTATGGAAAGGTATGTCTACAGTGCACAGGATAGACGCTTCTTGGGAGATTTGGGATAGCTGGGAATATAAGACTAACAAGGATGGCTTTTTCTGGATGAACTAACTGGCTCTTTAGATGACAGTTGCATTGGTTGTGTATTAGGCCAAAAAAGGGAGAATGTGCTAAAGATGGAGAAAAAGAAAGGGTAAAAAAGAGAAGAGAATCCCCCTGTGTGCCATACAATGTGAGATTACTGGAAGAACCTATTAGGTAGATTTAGAGAGATTTTTGTTCTAACTTAAAGTTTAATTTATGTTATGTTCATACATTTGTTCAGTTCATGGCCTATTGGATGAGATGAGAGAATTTTCTCCTATCTTTGAATAACTGTCTTTCCAAAAAAACAATTTGTTGAGATTCCTAGAGAGCACAAGTCTATTAGACTATAACGTTAGGATTATATACCTTACTCATTGATGGTATTGTATATGTTTGTAATTTAACATTTCTAATCCAAATGTAATGTCCTTGATTCTTGTAAGTCAAAAATTCAATAAAAAAGATATATATACTGTATATTAAAAAAGAAAGTTGATGGGGGATTCTGAGAAGCAATATTTTTACCCTTTTAAACCTGCAGATGATCAGCAGCTAAGTATTGAAAAGGGGGGGTACTTTTTACTATCTCTAATCATTTAAAATGATTAGCCAAAGATAACACTTGCATGGGCTTATATTTTGTTGAAAATACAAGCAGTGATTGCTGAGCTATAAAGGTTTAAAGCTGCTTTTATATATATATATATATATATATATATATATATATATATATATATATATATATATATATATATATATATATATATATTTCATATGCTAAGTAGAAGCAAACAGCATAAAAGAAATGGAAATGAAAAATGTCAGACTACACACACACCACAAACATGTTACACATACACAACATATGCACCATGCGAACACTACATAAAACACACTGCAAAGAATACACTTTATTCTAGACATGTGCAATTCGATTCGGTCCGAATCGAAATTCGGCCGAATTTGTCAAATTCTGAGATTTGGATCTATTCTAATTTCCGAATTGCGGTAGTGCCGAATCTACCAAATAAATCCGAATCGATTTTATCACTCTGCTATGGGTTAAACCTAATATACAGTACATAATACTAGTGTAATACACAGCACATCCCACCTAACACTTACCGAAATTCCGAATTTCCGAATCGAACCGAACCGAATCGAACCGAATCCAGACGAAGTTTTTCGAATCCGAAAGAATCCAAATGAATTGGAAATGAATTAATTCGATTTTTTCAGAATTTGAATCGATCCGAACCGAAATTCGAATCGATCCGAATCGATCCGAAACGAATTTTTCGAAGCTGCACAAGTCTACTTTATTCACAATGTAAGGAGGTTGCTGTTGTTCTGGGGTGGCAGTGGCCATGTTTAGAAGTCAGGGTATTTAATCATTATATTAGAAATTGAGAGGGGTGGAGCAGTGATCACATGATGATGCATGCAAGAGCCCTGCCCTTCTCTGTCGGTTAGTGGAAAATGAGATACATGAATCTGTTCTGTAAGCTTCTAAAACAATTTTGTTCCAGCCAAGAAAATGTAAATATTTAGCAGCCAGCATTTTAACCAGTGTTTCTGTGTCTTGATAACACATTTTGAAGATCATAAAACATGTTTTTGCTTGTATGAAATGCATTTTTTTCAATAAAAAGACCGAACATTCAGTATTTAAAAAAAAAATAAAAAATTACATTAATGCCATAGTTTAAGGTCCCAGTCAAACATTAAAAAACATAGAAATTCTGAAATATAACTTATATATATATATATATATATATATATATATATATATATATATATACATACAATATAATAAAACATATTATTGGAAAGGGGAGTTTAATTTCCGAATTCCAAAATATTTAGGGCCCGATCCGATATGCAGCGTCGCCCGCAAATGCCGGCGACGCTGAATTTTGCGCTGGTTTGGTATCCTATATACGGCGTAACCTAGAAGTTACGCCCGTATATTTCTGCCTTTGCCCGTAGTTTTTTGGCCCATAGACAGGTATACCAAACCAACGTAGTTTGGTATCCAATATACAGCGTAAGGACTTACGTGGCGAAAATGGAAAAATCTTACTCCATTTTCACCTCGCCTTAAAAAGCAGCCGTAAGAAGCCTTACGCTGTCTATTGGAGCCCCGTAACTCCCTAAACTAGCTGCAAAATTAAACCTAACACCTAACGCATGCGCAATGTCTATCTACCTGTCAACCGCGATCCCCCGCCGCAATCCCTAATAAAGTATTTAACCCCTAAACTGCCTCTCCCGGAGCCCGCCGCCATCTACATAAACTAACCCCCTACTGTGAGCCCCTAAAACCGCCACCATCTAACTGATCTATCCCCTAATGTGAACCCCTAAAACCGCCGCCATCTACCTTATCTATCCCCTAATGTGAACCCCTTACACCGCCGCCATCTACCTTATCTATCCCCTAATCTGAACCCTTACACCGCCGCCACCTATATAAAAATTATTAACCCCTAATCTAATCCCCCTATACCGCCGCCAGCTATATTAATATTATTAACTCCTAATCTAATATCCCTAAAGTAATAAGCTCTATTACCAGCCCTTAAAAGGGCCTTTTGCGGGGCTTTGCCCCAAAGTAAACAGCTCTTTTGCCCTATAACCTGCCCTCCCTACACCGCCGCCACCTATATTAATAGTATTAACCCCTAATGTAAGCCCCTTACACCGCCGCCATCTATATTAAAATTATCAACCCCTAATTTAATCTACCTACCCCGCCGCCAGCTATATTATCTATATTAACCCTAAGTATATTATAGTTAATATAGTTATTACATTATATATATTAACTATATTAACCCTAATTATATTAGGGTTAATATAGTTAATATAGTTACTATAGTATTTATATTAACTATATTAACTCTATCTAACCCTAACACCCCTAACTAAATTCTTATTAAATTAATCTAATTCATATTATAAACTAAAATATTCCTATTTAAATCTAAATACTTACCTATAAAATAAACCCTAAGATAGCTACAATATAATTAATAATTACATTGTAGCTATGTTAGGGTTTATATTTATTTTACAGGTAAATTGTTAATTATTTTAACTAGGTATAATAGCTATTAAATAGTTATTAACTATTTAATAGCTACCTAGTTAAAATAATTACCCAATTACCTGTAAAATAAATCCTAACCTAAGTTACAAATACACCTACACTATCAATAAATTAAATAAACTACAAATATCTATCTAAAAGTACAATTAAATAAACTAAACTAAATTACAAAAAAAAAAACACTAAATTACAAAAAAAAAAGATTACAGCAATTTTAAGCTAATTACACCAATGCTAAGCCCCCTAATAAAATAATAAAGCCCCCCAAAATAAAAAATTCCCTACCCTATTCTGAATTATAAAATACCCAGCTCTTAAAAGGGCTTTTTGCGGGGTATTTACCCCAAGTTAACAGCTCTTTGGCCTGTAAAAAAAAAGAAACCCCCCCCCAACATTACAACCCACCACCCACATACCCCTATTCTAAACCCACCCAAACCCCCCTTAAAAAAACCTAACACTACCCCCCTGAAGATCTCCCTACCTTGTCTTCACCCAACCGGGCCGAACTCCTCATGCGATCCGGGCGATGTCTTTATCCAAGCGGCAAAGAAGAAGTCTTCATCCCGGCGATGTCTTTATCCAAGCGGCAGCAAAGTCTTCTTCCATCCGGCGGCATCTTCCATCAAGCAGCATCTTCAATCTTCTTTCTTCACTCCTCCGACGCGGAGCATCCATCCCGGCCAACGACTGAACGACGAATGAGGTACCTTTAAATGACGTCATCCAAGATGGCGTCCGTTGAATTCCGATTGGCTGATAGGATTCTATCAGCCAATCGGAAATAAGGTAGAAAAATCTGATTGGCTGATTGAACTTGAATCTGATTGGCTGATTCAATCAGCCAATCAGATTTTTCTACCTTAATTCCGATTGGCTGAATCCTATCAGCCAATCGGAATTTGACGGACGCCATCTTCGATGACGTCATTTAAAGGTACCTCATTCGTCGTTCAAAAAAAGTGAATTTGATATTTGATACATATCTTTTTTTTAATTTTTTTTTACATTTAACACAGAAAAAAATGTGAATCAGATTACATGTCTGCAAAAGGAGGTACCCTGTGCCCACAGTCTGTGGTCTGACCCCCTATTACTGTATATAGTGACACTGTTTAACCCACCAGTACTGTATAAAGTGAGTTAGTGACAGTCTGTAATCTGCTGGTGAGATGGCTGGCCTGACCCTACCCACCCCAGTACTTTATAAAGTGACCACAGTAGTCAGTGACATGGTCCAGCCCCCCCATACTGTTTAGGGTTGCCACCCATACCTTAAAATACAGAACACTTATAAGTTACACATGCTGCAGAGTGTGCAGGAAGGAATATGAATAGTGCTGTCCAGAAACACAATACATGTTCCTCCCTGCACACCCTGCAGCATGTGTATTTCATAATAAAACATGGCTGAGGTGGCAACCCTAACTGTATATAGTGGTACTGTATAGTGACACTGTTTTCCCGTGCCCTCCCATGCTTAGTAACAAGGTCTGTAAATTGCTAGTTCAAAAAACATACACACACACATATACATGCATAAATACACACACAGTCACACACATACACACACACACACACACATAAACACCAATGGGTAAAACAGAAACACTAACCGTTGTAGTCAGAGACAGAGACACTAGTGAAGCATCACATCACACTCACATGATATCAGTGCAGGCAGTGGAAGGTCAATGTTTTTTATTAAAAAATGTTTGTTTGTTTTTTAAGCTTGGCCCCCACCCTCAGGGTCCCAGTCGCAGTTGCGACCTCTGCACCCCCTGTAGTTTCGTCCCTGATACTATAAGTATTCATTTGCTGTGATTGATATTATTGTTATCTATTGCTGTGTCATTTGCCTTTTCTCCAGGAGGTTAAATCCAATTATCACCTATAGGAATTAGTGAGTGTTGGATAGGAAGTCTCTTTTTTCTATTTGCCAATATATATATATATATATATATATATATATATATATATATATACAGGGAGTGCAGAATTATTAGGCAAATGAGTATTTTGACCACATCATCCTCTTTATGCATGTTGTCTTACTCCAAGCTGTATAGGCTCGAAAGCCTACTACCAATTAAGCATATTAGGTGATGTGCATCTCTGTAATGAGAAGGGGTGTGGTCTAATGACATCAACACCCTATATCAGGTGTGCATAATTATTAGGCAACTTCCTTTCCTTTGGCAAAATGGGTCAAAAGAAGGACTTGACAGGCTCAGAAAAGTCAAAAATAGTGAGATATCTTGCAGAGGGATGCAGCACTCTTAAAATTGCAAAGCTTCTGAAGCGTGATCATCGAACAATCAAGCGTTTCATTCAAAATAGTCAACAGGGTCGCAAGAAGCGTGTGGAAAAACCAAGGCGCAAAATAACTGCCCATGAACTGAGAAAAGTCAAGCGTGCAGCTGCCAAGATGCCACTTGCCACCAGTTTGGCCATATTTCAGAGCTGCAACATCACTGGAGTGCCCAAAATCACAAGGTGTGCAATACTCAGAGACATGGCCAAGGTAAGAAAGGCTGAAAGACGACCACCACCACTGAACAAGACACACAAGCTGAAACGTCAAGACTGGGCCAAGAAATATCTCAAGACTGATTTTTCTAAGGTTTTATGGACTGATGAAATGAGAGTGAGTCTTGATGGGCCAGATGGATGGGTCCGTGGCTGGATTGGTAAAGGGCAGAGAGCTCCAGTCCGACTCAGACGCCAGCAAGGTGGAGGTGGAGTACTGGTTTGGGCTGGTATCATCAAAGATGAGCTTGTGGGGCCTTTTTGGGTTGAGGATGGAGTCAAGCTCAACTCCCAGTCCTACTGCCAGTTTCTGGAAGACACCTTCTTCAAGCAGTGGTACAGGAAGAAGTCTGCATCCTTCAAGAAAAACATGATTTTCATGCAGGACAATGCTCCATCACACGCGTCCAAGTACTCCACAGCGTGGCTGTCAAGAAAGGGTATAAAAGAAGAAAATCTAATGACATGGCCTCCTTGTTCACCTGATCTGAACCCCATTGAGAACCTGTGGTCCATCATCAAATGTGAGATTTACAAGGATGGAAAACAGTACACCTCTCTGAACAGTGTCTGGGAGGCTGTGGTTGCTGCTGCACGCAATGTTGATGGTGAACAGATCAAAACACTGACAGAATCCATGGATGGCAGGCTTTTGAGTGTCCTTGCAAAGAAAGGTGGCTATATTGGTCACTGATTTGTTTTTGTTTTGTTTTTGAATGTCAGAAATGTATATTTGTGAATGTTGAGATGTTATATTGGTTTCACTGGTAAAAATAAATTATTGAAATGGGTATATATTTGGTTTTTGTTAAGTTGCCTAATAATTATGCACAGTAATAGTCACCTGCACACACAGATATTCCCCTACAATAGCTATAACTAAAAACAAACTAAAAACTACTTCCAAAACTATTCAGCTTTGATATTAATGAGTTTTTTGGGTTCATTGAGAACATGTTTGTTGTTCAATAATAAAATTAATCCTCAAAAATACAACTTGCCTAATAATTCTGCGCTCCCTGTATATACTCCATCAATAATAGAAAGAACTTTCTGTTACTCCAACAACTGATCAGTCCAGCTTCGAAATACCAGGCAACCTCCTCTGAACAAGGCAAATGGCAACCCCACAATGTTTTTTCAATTTTCTTTGTTAAGAGGAGAATTGCCTGGTATTTTGGGGCTGGGATGATGTTGATAGACCAATTGGACTGATATAAATGGCACAATTGGGCTAAAAGAAGCTACTCCTATGAGGTAATGTGACATAGAAAAAGCTACTGAGCTGTTCCTGGAAGAATGCTTCTCTTTCTGTTTGTTTTTGTATTATAACCCTGGGGAAAGCCTCCCTAGGAGTGATGGGGAACCATATGTGGACTCCTTGCCCAATGTGCCTAGAGGGATATGGCTGCATCTCCCTGATGAGGCCCAAAGGAGGCCAAAACTATCACCTGTTGTTGCCATTTTCCGTGTTCAGAGGAGGATTACCTGGTATTTCGGAGATGAACTGACCTTGTTAGGTGGGATCAGACTGATATACTTCAGGAGAGTTCTCTTCTGTGAAAGCACAATTGGGCAAAAAAAGCCACTCCCAGGTGGTAACCATTTGTTCCTGGAAGAATGTTTATCTTTCTGTTTATAAAAGTATAAAATAATTTTAGTGATACATTTAAAAAATGTATTATGTGTTTTTCATGAAAGTGCTTTGCCAGAATGTTTGTAGCCACATAAAAAAAGCACTGAAAATGTACATTTTATGGACTTCTAGTGGGCCCTTTGGAGTGAAGAACAGCAGATGGGGTAGGCTGTAACCTTAAATAAATCTAGTCCACTGCCCTTGGACATTTTTAGGATATATATTATTATATACTTAAAGAGAAGTGCTCTTTCAGGAACAAACAACAGCTCTGTAGCTTGTTCTATGGCAATTTACCACCTGCGAGCAGCCTCTTTTAGCCCATCTGTGCTGTTTTGCAGACAAAACTTTTTTGAAGTATATCAGTCTGATCCCACCTGATAAGGTTAGTCTACATCCAAAATACCAGGCAATCCTTCTCTGAACAAGGAACATGGTAACCTCATGCAACCGTTGGCCTTGTCAGTGAGTTGCAGTCATATTCCGTTAAGCACATTGGGCAAGGAGTCCACGTCTGGTTTCCCCCATCATGCTTAGGGAGACTTCCCTAGGGTCATATTACAAATACATACAGAAAGAGAAGCACTCTCTAAGGAACGAACAACATTTCAGTAGCTTGTTCTATGGTCATTTACCACCTTTTATATGTGTTTTAACTAACCATATTTTTATATCAAGAAATTTAGAGCGCAAGATAAAAAAAGCCCAAAATAATGTGAAATCAAAACTTCAATGTTTAATATATATGTGTCAAACTACTCACAAACATCAAAAGCAAATGTGCATATAAGAAAGTCAACTTATCTCTCCCCTGGGATCGACACAGTGGTTGCGATAATGGGAGTCCTCTGTCATGTATTTTGTTACCGCACTAGCTTGCGTGTGATGTCACCACCACCTGGCAAAAGAGAGTCCGAGAACTCCCCCTCCACCACTCGATACTCACAGGGGACTTACACTGGTAACTCAAATGCATTTCCTGGCCGATTCTTGCTACTTTCTCAAAAGATCCTCTTGATTTCACATTATTTTGGGCTTTTTTAACTTGTGCTCCAGATTTCTTGATTTGTGACACGTTTCCTTTTGCTGTTGGACAAACAGCCCTTTTTAAAGAGCAGCAGTTTCAAGGGAGCCTGGTTCTATTGTATGAATGAATGATCATCAAGTTTCATATGGCTAGATTACGAGTCTTGCGTTATGAGCTATGCGGTGCTAAGGTGCAGTTTTTTCTCCCCGCTCACTTACCTACAGTGCTGGTATTACAGGTTTTTACAAACCCGGCGTTAAAAGACAAGAAGTGAGCGTAGAGCAAAATTGAACTCCATACCGCACTCCAATACCAGCGCTGCTTAAGTCAGCGTTGAGCTGGTTGTACGTGCTTGTGCACAATTTCCCCATAGACATCAATGGGGAGAGCCGGCTGAGAAAAAGTCTAACATCTGCAAAAAGCAGCGTAAAACTCAGTAACACAGCCCCATTGATTCCTATGGGGAAACACATTTTATGTTTACACCTAACACCCTAACATAAACCCCGAGTCTAAACACCCCTAATCTTACACTTATTAACCCCTAATCTGCTGCCCCCTACATTGCCGACACCTACATTATATTTATTAACCCCTAATCTGCTGCTCCGGACATCGCCGCCACCTACATTATACTTATAAACCCCTAATCTGCTGCCCCCAACATCGCCGACACCTACATTATATTTATTAACCCCTAATCTCCCTCCCCCAATGTCACCGCAACCTACCTACATTTATTAACCCCTAATCTGCCGCCCCCAACGTCGCCGCCACTATTCTAAATTTATTAACCTCTAAACCTAAGCCTAACCCTAACCCTAACACCCCCTAACTAAAATATAATTTAAATAAATCTAAATAAAATTACTATCATTAACTAAATTATTCCTATTTAAAACTAAATACTTACCTGTAAAATAAACCCTAAGCTAGCTATAATATAACTAATAGTTACATTGTAGCTAGCTTAGGGTTTATTTTTATTCTACAGGCAAGTTTGTATTTATTTTAACTAGGTAGAATATTTACTAAATAGTTATTAACTATTTAATAACTACCTAGCTAAAATAAATACAAATTGACCTGTAAAATAAAACCTAACCTAAGTTATAATAACACCTAACACTACACTACAATTAAATCAATTCCCTACATTAAATACAATTAAATACATTAAATTAAATTAGCTAAATCACACAAAAAAACTAAATTACAGAAAATAAAAAACAAATTACAAGATCTTTAAACTAATTACACCTAATCTAATAGCCCTACCAAAATAACCCCCCCCCAAAATAAAAAAAAAACCCTAGCCTAAACTAAACTACCAATAGCCCTTAAAAGGGCCTTTTGCGGGGCAGTGCCCCAAAGAAATCAGCTCTTTTACCTGTATAAGAAAATACAAACAACCCCCCAACAGTAAAACCCACACAACCAACCCCCCCCAAATAAAAGCCTAACTAAAAAACCTAAGCTCCCCATTGCCCTGAAAAGGGCATTTGGATGGGCATTGCCCTTAAAAGGGCATTTAGCTCTATTTCTGCCCAAAGCCCTAACCTAAAAAATAAACCCACCCAATACACAGAATTCTATCAGCCAAACGGAATTAAGGTAGAAAAAAATCTTATTGGCTGTTGCAATCAGCCAATAGGATTGAGCTGACATTCTATTGGCTGTTCCAATCAGCCAATAGAATGCAAGCTCAATCCTATTGGCTGATTGGATCAGCCAATAGAATTGAAGTTCAATCCTATTGGCTGATTGCATCAGCCAATAGGATTTTTTCTACCTTAATTCAGATTGGCTGATAGAATTCTATCAGCCAATCGGAATCTAAGGGACGCCATCTTGGATGACGTCACTTAAAGAGATATTCATTCCGAAGAAGACGTCGATTGAAGAGGATGCTCCGCGCCGGATGTCTTGAAGATGGAGCCGCTCCGCATCGGAAGGATGAAGATAGAAGATGCCGTCTGGATGAAGATTTCTGCCCGTCTGGAGGACCACTTCTGCCGGCTTCGTTGAGGTCATCTTGCCGCTTGGATGAAGACTTCTCCCGGTAAGTGAATCTTCGGGGGTTAGTGTTAGTTGGTGAGTTTATTTTTTAGGTTAGGGCTTTGGGCAGCAATAGAGCTAAATTCCCTTAAGGGCAATGCCCATCCAAATGCCCTTTTCAGGGCAATGGGGAGCTTAGGTTTTTTTAGTTAGGCTTTTATTTGGGGGGTTGGTTGTGTGGGTGGGTGTTTTACTGTTGGGGGGTTGTTTGTATTTTCTTTTACAGGTAAAAGAGCTGATTTCTTTGGGGCAATGCCCCGCAAATGGCCCTTTTAAGGGCTATTGGTAGTTTAGTTTAGGTTAGGGTTTTTCTTTATTTTGATAGGGCTATTAGATTAGGTGTAATTAGTTTAAAGATCTTGTAATTTGTTTTTTATTTTCTGTAATTTAGTGGGGGTTTTTTGTGATTTAGCTAATTTAATTTAATTTGTTTAATTGTATTTAATGTAGGGAATTGATTAAATTGTAGTGTAGTGTTAGGTGTTATTGTAACTTAGGTTAGGTTTTATTTTACAGGTCAATTTTAATTTATTTTAGCTAGGTAGTTGTTAAATAGTAACGATTCTACCTAGTTAAAATAAATACAAACTTGCCTGTAAAATAAAAATAAACCCTAAGATAGCTACAATGTAACTATTAGTTATATTGTAGCTAGCTTAGGGTTTATTTTACAGGTAAGTATTTAGTTTTAAATAGGAATAATTTAGGTAATGATAGTAATTTTATTTAGATTTATTTAAATTATATTTAAGTTAGGGGGTGTTAGGGTTAGGGTTAGACTTAGGTTTAAAGGGTTAATAAATTTAGAATAGTGGCGGCGACGTTGGGGACGGCAGATTAGGGGTTAATAAATGTAGGTAGGTGGTGGCGATGTTGGGGGCAGCAGATTAGGGTTTAATAAATATAATTTAGGTTGCGGCGATGTCTGTAGGGGTTAATAAGTATAATGTAGGTGGAGGAGTAATAATAATATTTAACTAGTGTTTGCAAGGCGGGAGTGCCCTGTATAGGGAGAAACGCGTTGATGTAAGTTGCAACCCACAGACATTATATACTATTTTTATAGTTGGAGCTATAACGTTTATTTCATGGTTTGGGACTGTGATGCTTGTGAAACCTTGATTGTAAAAGATTGGAGGAATCACCTGAGAAGTCAGTACGATCTAACAAGCCAGCATGACCAAATCTTATATTGGTACTCAGACATATACTGGGAACTGCCATTTCGGCCTGCTATGAGGTCACTGACCCTTCTTAATTGAAAGTATTGTCTGCCTGTCCTACAATCTGCATTTTCTACACACCACCTTCAAAGAGTAACCTGCATGCTTTTAGGCACTAAAAAGCGGATACTCTGTGCTGTAAAGTGCGGCAGCCACATCCTAAAGCTGATCCGAAAAAGGACCAATCAGATTGCTCATCCAGGACGGCGCCCATAAAGGTGACGTCATCCCGCTATGGCTATAATTTCATTCACAGAGGTAACAGAGCTATACACAGCCTGAGGGTAAGCCTGCCGTTTGTGCTCACAGACTAATTTCTCATCCGGATTGATTCACAGTGGTTAAGAATCAAATATTCGTTGACTGTCTACAGTTCTTATTAAAGGAACACTGTACCCAATTTTTTTCTTTTGTAATTCAGAAAGAGCATGCAATTTTAAGCAACTTTCTAATTTACTCCTATTATCAATTTTTCTTCGTTCTCTTGCTATCATTATTTGAAAAGAAGGCATCTAAACTTTTTTTTGGTTTTAGTACTCTGGACAGCCCTTTTTTATTGGTGGATGAATTTAGCCACCAATCAGCAAGGACAACCCAGGTTGTTCACCAAAAAAGGGCCGGCATCTAAACTTACATTCTTGCATTTCAAATAAAGATACCAAGAGAACGAAGAAAATTTGATAATAGGAGTAAATTAGAAAGTTGCTTAAAATTTCATGTTCAATCTGAATCACGAAAGAAAAATTTTGGGTACAGTGTCCCTTTAATATTCTTATATGTGGTGGCAACCTTTTTTTCTCTTAGATAATGGAGACGTCCGTTTTTAGCTAATGTTAGTGTTTTAATAAGATTGATTTTATTAATTGTTTATGTTGTTTTTTTATAAAATTTTGGCATAGCCTTACTTATGTGCATAGACGATTGGACATTGATTAATTTCTTGATTTGTACCACTGGTTTGATAAATTACATTATTACTTTTTGATTAATTCTTATTTTGGCACATTAATTGTTTGGACATTTCCTGGAGACTTTATATTAATGTATACACGCCTATATTGTAGACATGTGCGATTCGGTTCGGTTCGATTTGGAAATTCGGAAAATTCGGCGATTCGGATCGAACCGAATTTCCGAATTAAAATGTTGCCGAATTTTCCGAATCGAACCAAATCGAATCGATTCGTAAATTCGGATGGCCATTGGGATTACACTAGTATTATACAGTATGTTAGGTTAACACCTAATATACAGTATAATACTAGTCTAATCCCACCTAACACTTACCGAATTGGCGAATTTCCGAATCGAACCGAATTGAACCGAATCCAGCCGAATTTCTTTGAATCCAAATGAATCCGAAATGAATCCGAAACGAATCGATTCGAAATTTTCCGAATTCGAATCGATCCGAACCGAACTTCGAAAAATTTCGAATCGATCCGAACCAAACCGATTTTTTTCGCCATGCACATGTCTACTATATTGTTCACATATATTTTATAATACCTCGTATTAATTTATAAATTTATATATTTGTAGTATTCACTAATTGTTTGATATATTCACTAGTTGTCTGATCCATATTTCGCTGTAGCGCTCCTGTTCCTAATATTTGTATTCATTGCTTAACATATGATAGGGACTCCTAGGTGTTCCAGGAGTTTGGTGGTTACACCCTGCGCTCATTACACACTCTTTTCTGGTTAATATGTTTATTCTAGTGGCGGCGATGTCTGGAGCGGCAGATTAGGGGTTAAAAATTTTATTATAGTGCTTGCGATGCGGGAGGGCCTTGGTTTAGGGGTTATTAGGTAGTTTATGGGTGTTAGTGTACTTTTTAGCACTTTAGTTATGAGTTTTATGCTACAGCGTTGTACCATAAAATTCTTAACTACTGACTTTAAAATGCGTTAGGAATCTTGTCGGTAGAGGCTGTACCGCTCACTTTTTGGCTTCCCAGGACAAACTCGTAATACCAGCGCTATGGAAGTCCCATAGAAAAAAGTGTTTACGAACTTTACGTAAGTCGGTTTGCGGTAAGGCCAAAAAAGTGTGCGACACACCTATACCTGCAAGACTCGTAATACCAGTGGGCGTAAAAAAGCAGCGTTAGGACCTGTTAACGCTGCTTTTTCACCTTACTGCAAAACTCGTAATCTAGCCGATAGTATTTTAATTCATCATCGATATTGCAACATTATTTCTACCATCACCTTCAAGTAAGCTTCATTGTTTTATTGTTTCACTTGTATTTGAAATTGTTTCATTTTTAATCAAATTGGAATTTAGCGCTTCTACTTTTCTAAATTTTCATATTTTTTATATAGCCCTTAAGTTAACATAACCCTTAAATTTTTCTTTTGTTTATTTAGGTACAACATGCAATTTTTAAAAACTTTCCAATTTTCTTCTATTATCTACATGTTCTTGGTATCCTTAGTTAAAGGAACAGCAATGCATTAGTGGAGATAGCGGAACATATCTGGTGAGTTAATGACAACATTCATATATGAGCAGCCACTAATAAGAAGCTAACTCCCAGTAGTGCATTACTGCTCTTGAGCCTAAATATAAATGCTTTTCAACAAATGATACAAAGGAAAGGAAGCAAATTAGACAACAGAAGTTATTTGGGAAATTATTTAAAATGTCATGCTCTATATTAATCATGAAAGTTAAAGTTTGACTTTACTGTAACTTTAAAGGGATACAAGTCAAAATAAAATGTTCATGATTCAGATAGAGCATGTAATTATAAACAACTTTCCAATTTACTTCCGTTGACAAAATGTGCACAGTGTTTTTATATTTACACTTTTTAAATCACCAGCTACTACTGAGCATGTACAAGAATTCACAGTATATACATATATGCATTTGTGATTGGCTGATGGCTTTCACATAATACAGGAGTGTAAATACACATAAATTTGAAATTTGTCAGAAAAAAAAATCTATTTATTTGAAGCTCAGACTAAGTGCTATTGCATTGTCTTTTTACTATGCATTTGCTGATTGTGCAAATATATTGTATTTACTGGTCCTTTAAAGGGACAGTTTACACAAAAATGTTCTCCCCTTTATTTGTTCCCAATAATACATTTTACCTTCTGGAGTTTATTAAAGGGACAGTTTAGTCAAAATCAGATAGGAAATGCAATTTTAAACAACTTTCCAATTCTTTTTTATTATCAAATTTGCTTTGCTCTCTATGTATTCTTTGTTGAAATCTAAACCTAGGTAGGCTCATATGCTAATTTCTAAACCATTGAAGGCTGTCTCTTATTTAAATGCATTTGGTAGTTTTTCACAGCTAGAGTGCGTTAGTTCATGTGTGACATACAGATAACATTGTGACCACGCCCATAAAGTTACAAATGAGAGGGCACTGATTGGCTAACTGCAAGTCTGTCTAAAGAACTGAAATAAGGGGGCAGTATGCAGAGGCTTAGATACAAGGTAATCACAGAGGTAAAAAGTATATAAATATAACTGTGCTTGTTATGCAAAACTGGGGAATGGGTAATAAAGAGATTATCTCTCTCTTTTTAAACAATAACAATTCTGGAGTAGACTGTAGCTTGTTTACCCTTATTTCAACATTTGAAATAGCTGATTTAGCCTGTGGTATCCCCACATACACTAATGGTTTCTGGACTTAAGTCCAGGCTATTTACAGACTATCGCCTAGATTACGAGTCTTGCGTTAGCCTTAAAAAGCAGTGTTGAGGGGTCCCAATGCTGATTTTTAACGCTCGCTGGTATTACGAGTCTTGCAGGTACAGGTGTACCGCTCACTTTTTTCGCGATTTTCGCATACCGTAAATCCCCTTACGTCAATTGCGTATCCTATCTTTTTGTTGGGATTTTTCTAACGCCGGTATTACGATTGCTTGAAAAACACCCTCTCCTGTCCAGACTCCAGACATTTAAAAGTCAGTAGTTAAGAATTTTATGGGCTAACGCCGTAGCATAAAACTCTTAACTAAAGTGCTAAAAAGTACACTAACACCCATAAACTACCTATTAACCCCTAAACCAAGGCCCCCCCCCCACATCGCAAACACTTAAATAAATTATTTAAGCCCTAATCTGCCGACCGGACATCGCCACAACTGTAATAAATATATTAACCCCTAAACCGCCGCACTCCCATCTCGCAAACACTAGTTACATTTTATTAACCCCTAATCTGCAGTCCCTAACATCACCGACACCTATCTACATTTATTAACCCCTAATCTGCTGCCCCCAGCGTCGCCGCTACTCTATTAAATTTATTAACCCCTAAACCTAAGTCTATCTCTAACCCTAACCCCCCCTAACTTATATATAATTTAATTAAAACAAAATATAATTACTACAATTAAATAAATGAATACTATTTAAAACTAAATACTTACCTGTAGAATAAACCCTAAGGGCTCGCTTCGATTGAGTCGTAATTCGGTTTGCGTTCACTCGCAAACCGATAAATATGCTGTCGGAAGCAATATCATTTATCGACTGTTTCCAATGGCGCGTTATACCTCAATATCGGCAGCCGAAGATCACGTCCCATAGAAAGTAATAGAAGCCGTTAATCGATAAATTATACCAGGTTTCCAATGAAAGCGCTAACCGTTAATACACTGTCGGAGGCTGTCGATACATTGAGAAATATTACACTCAGCTCAACTAGGTGTAAATGAGGAAAAAAGAGCTTTTTGAGGCCTGTTTCTCATTGAAATTGCAAATCACAAAAAAATTATGAGTGTTTCAATGTACAAATAACATTATATATGCTACATTTATTGGTCCTATGTATAGGAATATTTGCACCCATGTTGTCATAGAAATATCAATATGTGTGTACATATAAAAATATATGCAAGCACCACAATTATGGAACGACCTCCAGCACACTTTCAAACCTTCCCCATGCCTAATATCCTTTAAAGGGCCATTATACACTCATTTTTTCTTTGTATAATTGTTTTGTAGATGATCTATTTATAAAGCCCATAAAGTTTTTTTTTTTTTTTTTAAATGTATAATTTTGCTTATTTTTAAAGAACATTTCTCTGATTTTCAGACTCCTAACCAAGCCCCAAAGTTTTATTTGAATACCGTCAGCTACCTTCTCCAGCTTGCTCCTGTTTGTGTAAAGGGTCTTTTCATATGCAAAAGAAGGGGGAGGGGGGAGTGTCTTATTTCCCACTTGCAGTGGGCTTTCCAACTGCCTTTTCAACAGAGCAAAACTGAAAGCTTCTAAGTACGTTTTTAAACCATTCTATACTGGATTTATATATCAGTATCTGTGCATCTTATTCTTTATAGTAGTGTGTATTACATGCAGTTATATGAAAATGAGTGTATACTGTCCCTTTAATGAACCAGATAAATCATTCAATTCCAATCAACTTACATATGTACTCATAATCAATTTAATTTTGTTATGTTTCTTATTTCAATCATGTATTTAAGTTTAGGAGCCGTTCCATTTAATGTTCATCACCTGTGGTGCACTTGCTGATTGTTGCCTACATTTAGACAACAATCATCAAGCGCTCCCTATGTGCAGAATCAAAATGGGTAGATTCCTAAACTAACATTCCTGTTTTAGTAAATTACAGATGATAATGAAGTAAAATAGATTATAGGAGTACATATTTAAGTATATAAATACTGCATGCTCTGATTCATGAGTTTAATTTTGAATAGACTTTCCCTTTAAGAAATATATCAGATGCTCATTTCAAAGAGACAAATCCAGATATAATATAATCCTTAAAATAAACATACATTATCAATACATACAATCCCCTGAGATTGCACACTTGAATGGCATTGTTACCTGAAAGAAATTAATATAGAAAAATAATTCAAAGGAAATAAGTTGTTTATCATGAAGATGAGTTTTATTATTACAGATTTACCCTCATTCAAATGTAATTTTCAATGTGAAATCATTGAACATATTTATTCAATACAAAACGATGACACATTAAAGTATAATGTGGCATAGTACTAATATTTATAAAATATATGTAATATCATGTCTGCTAAAGCAGAGAATACTGGGGGGGTTGTATTTCTTTTTTTACAGGTAAAAGAGCCGATTACTTTGGGGCAATGCCCCGCAAAAAGCCCTTTTAAGGGCTATTTGTAATTTAGTATAGGATAGGGAATTTTATTATTTTAGGGGGCTTTTTTATTTTATTAGGGGGATTAGATTAGGTGTAATTAGTTTAAACTTCTTGTAATTTTGTTATTTTCTGTAATTTAGTGGGGTTTTTTTTTTGGTACTTTATTTTATTTTATTTTATTGTATTTAATTTTAGGTAATTGTAGTTCATTCATTTAATTTATTTAATGATAGTGTAGTGTTAGGTGTAATTGTAACTTAGGTTTGGATTTATTTTACAGGTAAATTTGTATTTATTTTAACTAGGTAGCTATCAAATAGTTAATAACTATTTAGTAACTATTGTACCTAGTTAAAATAAATACAATGTAGAGACCCTGTAGGTGGAAATAAAGAGTGGGGGAGAAATCCTAAAAAAGTTTTACTAGGAACATGCTACAAGCCCCCCCCTACATTAGTGACCTGGATGAAACTCAACTACTAATACAAATAGGTAAGGCTGCTAATAACAGTTCTGTAATTATGGGAGATTTTAACTACCCTGATATAAACTGGGCCAATGAAACTAGTAATTCAGCTAAGGGGGATATATTTATAAATGTTCTCAGGGATAACTTCTTGTCACAATTAATAGAGGAGCCAACTAGGAGTAACGCTATATTGGATTTAGTGCTATCAAATATTAAACATAGAAGTCAAAGAACATTTGGGTAACAGTGATCATAACATGGTCACATTTGAAATTTATTTTCATAAGCAGTGTCTTAAAGGTTTAACCAAGACTTTTAATTTTAAGAAAGCAAAATTCAATGATTTAAGGAAATCATTGAATAACATAAATTGAGACAAAGTTTTCTCTAATAAAAATAGAGGATAAATGGATAACATTTAAAAAATTGTTAAATAAATATACATATCAACAAATACCATGATTATAAAAAAAAAAAAAATACAAGCCAATGTGGCTGAATATAAATGTGTTAAGAGAAATTAGGAAAAAACATAGGGCATTTAAATTATTCAAAGAAATTAGTACAGACTCAAAATTCCATTTTTATAAGGAATGTAACAAAGCATGCAAAAATGCAATCAAATTAGCCAAAATTGAAAATGAAAAAAATGTATTGCAAAGGATTCTAAATCTAACCCTAAAAGGTTCTTTAAGTACATAAATAGCAAAAAATCGAAGAAAGACAGTATAGGTACATTAACATGTGGAGAGGGTAGCATGATTAACAGTGGCAGGGAGAAGGCTGAGATACTAAACCAGTTTTTTTCTTCAGTATACACAAGAGAGGAACCATTGGATGATACTTTGGAACAAAATAGAACATGCCAGCCCATACCATAAATTGGGTTATGCATTGAGGATATCAGGAACAAATTGGATAATATTAAGGTAAAAAAACTCCAGGCCCAGATGGAATACACCCAAGGGTGTTAAGGGAACTTAGCACTGTTATAGACAAACCTCTACTCTTAATTTTTCAAGACTCATTATCCTCAGGCATGGTACCCAAGGATTGGAGTAAAGCTGATGTGGTGCCACTCTTCAAAAAGGGAAGTAGGGATGATCCAGGAAGCTATAGACCAGTTAGTCTGACATCAATAGTGGGGAAGATATTTGAAGGGATTATAAGGGATTATATTGATGAGCATATTCGTGTAAACAAGATGAGTTCTAATCAGCATGGTTTTATGAGAAATAGATCATGTCAAACTAATCTAATTAGATTCTATGAGTAAGTAAAAATATAGATAAAGGGGAATCAGTTGATGTGATATACTTAGATTTTGCTAAGGCGTTTGATACAGTGCCACATGAGAGATTAATGCACAAAATTAAGGGACTGGGAATAGCTGAAAATGTTAGTTTGTGGATAAATAACTGGATAAATACTCAGATTGGACAAAGGTAATCAGTGGAGTACCCCAGGGATCAGTGCTGGGCCCTATTCTTTTTAAAATTTACAAAGGGACCTGCAAAAATTAGAAGTATGGGCAGGTAAATGGAAAATGAGATTTAATACAGGAAAATGCAAGGTTTACATTAAAATAAGCAGGCAACATATTATTTAAATGGGACAAGACTTAGCCAAACACAGGAGGAAAGGGATTTGGGGGTAGTAATAGATAACAAGCTAAAGATGGGTGCACAATGCAGGGCAGCAGCGTCAAAGGCTAATAAGATACTAGCATGTATTAAAAGAGGCATTGACTCAAGGGAGGAAAGCATAATTCTGTCACTATATAAAGCCCTGGTAAGACCTCACCTTGAGTATGGAGTGCAGTTCTGGGGACCCATCGCAAAAAAAGATATTGCAGAGCTAGAAAAAGTTCAGAGACGGGCCACAAAACAAATAAGGGGATTGGAGAATGTAACCTATGAGGAGAGGCTAGCCAAACTGGGTCTGTTTTCTTTAGAAAAAAGGCGCTTAAGAGGTGACATGATTACTTTATATAAATATATTCAAGGCCCATATACAGAGATGGCAGAAGCTCTGTTTATTCCAAGAAAATTGTTTGTGACCAGAGGTCACAATTTCAGGTTGGAGGAAAGGAGATTTAATCTCCTGCAACGGAAATGTTTTTTCACTGTTTTTTCACTGTAAGAGCAGTAAAAGTGTGGAACTCATTACCAAAGGAGGTAGTGAATGCCAATACCCTGGATACATTTAAAAATTATTTGGATACATTTCTGTCTATAAACAAAATTCATGCATATGATTGCTAGTATTAAATGGGTCACCTTTTAGTGGGATTATTTAAGATTAACTGGAGTTTTTGTATATATTTAGATTTGTATAGGTTGAACTCAATGGACTTCGGTCTTTTTCAACCTCATCTACTATGTTACTATGTTACTATGTAAAGTTGCCTGTAAAATAAAAATGAATCCTAAAATAGCTACAATGTAATTATTAATTATATTGTAGCTATCTTAGGGTTTATTTTATAGGTAAGTATTTAGTTTTAAATAGGAATAATTGAGTTAATAATAGTAAATTTATTTAGATTTATTTAAATAATATTTAAGTTAGGGGGATGTTAGGGTTAGACTTAGGTTTAGGGGTTAATAACTTTATTATAGTGGCGGCGACGTTGGCGGCGGCAGATTAGGGGTTAATACATTTAATAGGCTATGTGGGCTATGGCGGTTTAGGGGTTAATACTTGAATAGGTTTATTGCGTTGTGGGTTAATGGTGGATTAAGGGTTAATAGTTTTAAGAGGTAGTTTGAGATGTTGGGGTTGGCGGATTTAGGGGTTAATAATGTAGTTATTACTTGCGGTGTGGGTTTGATGGCGGATATAGGGGTTAATAGTTTAAATAGGCATATTGTGTTGTGGGGGGTTGTCGGTATAGGGGTTAATACATTTAATATTAGTAATGAGAGGGGGATTGTGGATATAGGGGTTTTACGTGTCGGGCTTATTTTTGGAGGCGTGTTAGACTTTTACGGGAGATTTGTTATTTTCTTTACTTTTCTTAGGCACCGGCAGTTTCTAAAGTGCCGTAAGTCACTGGTGACTCCAGAAATTTTTATTTATCGCTAGTTTATCCGACTTACGGCACTTTATGAACTGCCGGCGGGGTTTATGTAATACCCCGATGTGTGAGGTGAAAATACGGGCGGCACAGGTTCCCACGCTTGCGCCGAAACCTGCGCGGTGTATTTGATCGCACCCATAGTTAGCATTAAAATCACTTTAGGGGAGTTATGTCTGCACCAACATATTGCTTAGAAAAGAAAAACCTATGCATCTAAAACAGAGCCAAGTGTGCAGTCTGTATTTGTATAAATACAAAATCATCTTATATTTAAGAACATTTCTTACATCTAGTAGTTTATTTTACACTATGGTTTGCAAAATATGTTTCACCAAGTTTTTAAGTTAATATTTTTTAGACACACAGTAAAAAAAACATTTGTATAAGTTCAAATTGAATATTTAATTTTATAAGATATTATCCAGAAACTTCTGTAGCAGAAAAAATGTACATGCAAATGTTTAATGTCCAAATACTGCCTGAATATACTCAGCTCAAGCTTGAAGTCCCCTTTCATCAATTGGCTCTATGGGTGCTAATTCATTATCTTCATACTCTGCCAAACCTAAAATCTAATGTTCAACATATGGTATTCTAATTGCTATATTATTCAGCATACAGCAAATTAAAAATATCTTAGCAACCTTTTCTGGTGCATATTGCATGATTCCACCTGAATTATCTAAACACCAGAATCTACTCATTAAAACTTCAAATGTACGCTCAATGGCACATCTAGTAGGTTTGTGTGCTTCATTATACAGCCTGTTGCTGGTTCAGTAATCTCCTTCTTCTGTGTTGAAGGAGTATTGCAAATGTAAAAACATTAATCATGTTAATTGTTAATGACTTTATGAGAGGACAAACAGCATATAACTAAACCTTTCTGTGTTGGTAGACACATCCTTTTATAGTCTAGTAACATCCTTTTGATTCCTATGGCATTCACATGCTCAAAGTTGGCAGCTTGAAAATCTGTTTCCCTGCATCAATCGAGACATGAGCGTACCAGTGGAATGTTTCATAAATTTAAATTTGTTCGAATAGAGTTGTATGTACAGGTGGATTACCAGTAGTACACTCAAATAATGCGAGTATCGATTTGCATCAAACTAATCTTGCTGGTGCGTATGTTTCAGCGAACTGGTCTACGTTTTACAATGTTGATGTATTGTTAAATTTAGAGTATCAAAAAGACGCTTAATTTGACACAGAATAACAGTGTATTCACAGTTGAAGCTTTAATAAATTGACCCCAATATGTGAAGTATCTCATCTTGTGATAGAGTCCCAGTATTACAAAACTTGTGAGGTTGTTACTTATTTTGTTATATTTTAATGGTGTTAATTTTTTCCTCATATTGGATTGGACTGTTTCTAGAAAGCATTGATTTATTTTTGTTTTCTAATCTTCTAGTACGTTTTGTGATTCTGGTTACAGTAAAACTCATTCTGTAAAGCAAGATGATAATGACTGTGAGATAAATATTCAATAGTGCTGATCTTGCCTCTGGCTGATCTGACAAGGGTACACATCTCTTTGAATCTAGCTATTTATGAGCCAATAGGCAGTGGCAGTTGTACAATCCTGACAATCCCCAGGATTTTATCTGTTTTAAACTTCTTTGCAGATTTGTAAATTTGAATACAGAGACTTCCATAACTAGTAGTGGACAAATAACATACTTCAGCCAATTAGAGCATGATGTTTGTAATATACAATGTCCCTTTAAACAAATGGTTAATTGTGAAAATAACATTTGAATCTATGGTAATAGTGTGTTGCAAGCTAGGTAAATGCTACAGATTATACAAGAGACAAATACAATATACTTTGTTTTTACCCTTGACCATCCAAATGCCATAAATTACTGTGATGTTACCCAAACTAATCATCCGTACTACAAAACATCATCCTATCAGTAACCAAAGAGATTTGATAATTAATATAACCCTTGAATAGAAAGTAACAAAAGTACTTAAATACTTGTGTTTGACCCAATTCCTATATCTTCCTTTGAGAGTGCCTACTTTCAGATCAAGTGGATAGTTTGCAAACCCTATACAAAAATAATTGTTTCTCCAGGAGGTACAAAGAAGTTTGTTCATAGTCTCACTACAAGGTCAATATGGCAATGTTTGGTTTCACCATGGTTGCTTCGGACTTCCCTAGCTTGGGCATACTAACAAGCTAACATTTTAGTTGCATTAAATATTTTTAGCAATTCATCGATTGTTAGGTTTACATGTTAAAATAATAGTGATATATTAAAATGTGCTTAATTTTTGAGAGTATTGTTAAAGATTAATAAAATCAATGGTTATAGGTTCATAATCTGTCAAACACATGTGGCTGTGGATAATTTCAGGGGTGTATTTTCGCCTAGGCAAACAAGGTATTCGCCTAGGGCAGTAGACTGGGGGGCAGCCTTTTCTGAGTCTCTGTTGGGAGCGGCAGGTGACTTAACTAGAGTTAGCCATCTGTATATTATATATATATATATATATATATACACACTGTATATTTGAATATTAGTGTACACATGTGCTAATTCAACCCACCTGAGTGTATGCAAGTGTTTTGCAAGCCCTGGTGAGCATTTACTTTGGAAATTCCATGAAAAAAAAAAGCCACATTATATCCTGACCATAAAAATATTATGCCAAAAAAGGCTTAAAACATTGGTGGGGATGAAGCAAAAATTTGAGTGCCTAGGGCAGCACAAAACTTTAATTAAATTTTCCACTGGATAATGTTATATAATTTAGTTATTTTATGATATATAGATCTAAATAGGCTTACAAGCTTGCATGTGTCTAGAGCACTATATAAATAAAATTGGACTATATGTTACAAATATTGTTGCAGACACTGTTGCCATAAAATGCTCAAGACAAGTATACATTAGAGGGTTATAACAAGAGAAATTGGTAAATTTGATAATAGAAGTAATAGGAGATTGTCTTCTTTATCTGAATTATAAAAAATTAACTTTTGATATTTAAGTTTAAATTAATAATGCATTGTATGTTAAAACTACTATAATTTCTATTGATTATATATTGATGTTTGGTATATAACAGGTAACTTGGTTCTTTGAAAATATTAATAATAACCACGGTAACAAAATAATGACACAACTAAAGTCTAGAGAAAAAAATGGAATCAATATAAAAGGCTTTTGATGTAGTCCCTCAAAGAAAGTAATTTACATTGATTCTAAATTTAAAGGGTCATGAAACCCAAATTTTTTTCTTTTGTGATTTAGAAAGAGCATACAATTTTAAACAACTTTCTAATTTACTTCTATTATCTAATTTGTTTTATTCTCTTGATATTCTTTGCTGAAAAGCATATCTAGATAGGCTCAGTAGCTGCTGATTGGTTGCTGCACTTAGAAGCCTTGTGTAATTGGCTCCCTAATGTACATTTCTATTTCTTCCATAAAGGATATCTAAAAAATGAAGCTAAATAAATAATATAAGTAAATTGGAATGTTGTTTGAATTTGTATTATCTATCTGAATCATGAAAGAAAAAAGTTGGGTTTAGTGTCCCTTTAAAACAATATTATGCAATAATAATTCTTATGCTATATAACTAGTTACGATGTATAGACACTTTCTATTGTAAAATATGCTCTTTGCTGCTAGGAGGAGGGGTAGTGTTTGTAGGGTATCGCTTTACTGCAGCAGTTCTGTATTTAGAAGACGAAGTTTAGAAGACATATTGACTGCATTAAAAATGCTGAATTATACCATTATTGTTTAAAAAGTTGAATTATTCCAAAGACATGAACATTACTGTTGATAACCAAAAGCACAATTCGATTTGTTTTTCTTTTTCTTCCTTCAAATGAGTTTCCTTATGCTGTTAATCCAATCATTTTCAGTTAATAGATTTTCTGTCTTTTTCATTTGGTGGGCTATAAATAGAATAATTAAATGGATAAATCATGGTGTTAATGTAAGAGACAATAAACATTGGACATAAGAATTATAGTTTACATTAGTAGAAATTTTAAGGGTAATTAGTAAATTACCTGTACAGTATCTCTGATATTGACACCGATTATTCAGCCTTAAAATTGGTTCCAACAATATCTCTCCAATAGAATGATTGCTATCATTCTATCAGTCTAAATGATGACCCTGTACCAACAATAAGCATTTTTTAGTTAAAGTTTAATTTAATTTAAATAGTTTCATTATAGACTGACCCTATTTTAATTATATTTATTAGTGTTCATTAAAAAGCCTCAAATATGAAAATATTCAAATAAGGGCTAGGCTACAAGTGGAGCGGTATTTAGCATTTTCGCTATAGAGAAAACTCAGATAGAATTAAGGTTTTTGCACTAGTTGAGTTGCGCTGGTATTACAAGTTGAAAATAAACTATTTTTGCTCTAGGGGTAACCTGACTAGCGCAAAAATCCAAATTTAGAATATCACGTGCGCATTCATGTATTCCCCCATAGAGGTCAATGGAGAAAAAAAGTTGAAAAAAACCTAACACCCCACTCTCACGCAAACACAATCACATATTCTAATTATCACTAACCAGACATGAAAATATGAATATTTCATATTCCATTGTTCTTTTCGTAATATGTTCTTTTTATTCATAAATCAATATTTCATCAATATTTCTACATATATCTGTTGTTTTTTTAAACAAACATATATTTATACCTATATACCAATATCTCACAAAAGTGAGTACACCCCTAATATTTTTGTAAATATTTTATTATATATTTTCATGTGACAACACTGAAGAAATGACACTTTGCTACAATTTAAAGTAGTCAGTGTACAGCCTGTATAACAGTGTAAATTTGCTGTCCCCTCAAAATAACTCAGCTCACAGCCATTAATGTCTAAACCGTTGGCAACAAAAGTGAGTACACCCCTAAATGGAAATGTCCAAATTGGGCCCAATTAGCCATTTTCCCTCCCGGTGTCATGTGACTCATTAGTGTTACAAAGTATCAGGTGTGAATGGGGAGCAGGTGTGTTAAATTTGGTGTTATCGCTCTCACACTCTCTCATACTGGTCACTGTAAGTTCAATATGGCACCTCATGGCAAAGAACTCTCTGAGGATCTGAAAAAAAGAACTGTTGCTCTACATAAAGATGGCCTAGGCTATAAGAAGATTGCCAAGACCCTGAAACTGAGCTGCAGCATGGTGGGCAAGACCATACAGGGGTTTCACAGGACAGGTTCCACTCAGAACAGGCCTCGCCATGGTCGACCAAAGAAGTTGAGTACAGGTGCTTGGCGTCATATCCAGAGGTTGTCTTTTGGAAATAGACGTATGAGTGCTGCCAGCATTGCTGCAGAGGTTGAAGGGGTGGCGGGTCAGTCTGTGTCATAACTGCCTAAGTTCTTTGCCTTATCCTTTGTATAGCTGTGTCTTTGCACACTTACATAACTCCTCCCCAACAAGCAGTTTAAATTTCCCTCCTACTCATACCAAATTGCTTGATTGTTGAATCCAGCTTCTCACCCTCTAACCTCCTTGCAACCTTTGAGACAGACGCAGCTCACCTCTCTACCAAACACAGGACCGGAACCGGCAAGCGGTGACGTCACACGCCATCGCACACGCTGCAACTTTCCCAAACTCTGCAGGGGAACTTCTCTCTGTCCGGACACCGCTCACCCAATTATTTCTATCAGTAAGTTTCAAAAGCGCTCTTTCATACCTGTACTGCAGTATCTTACGAATATTCTGTAATTACTCCTGACATGTCTCAGAATCTTAGTTAGGTTCCCTTTATAATTAAAAGCTCTAATATTCTTAATTGTTCAGTCTCAAAACCTATGCACAGCCTAAATCTCTTAGCACTATTTTTGCCTGATTTTTGTACAACTATGTCTGCTGCCAAAAATGATTAGATATTATCTATCTAAAACTTTAACGTTGCAATTGCATGTTGTTATATGTGGGAACCAGTTTGTCAATACTGAGTGGGGCTTTACGCTCTGTGGTCTCAGCCATTGTCACACCTATCTTTATAATAAAGTGAACGGTATGTAATGATTCTGAACCTTGCTGCCTTCCCTCACCTACACAGAATCACTGATACTTTCACAACACTCCTAAGCCTGCAGTTGTGGTCCTAAAAAATTCCCTCTCTCCTTTACAGGGGTGAGATTACCTTTCACAGGCTGACAATAACAATCAAGCCTTACTATGGACCCAGCAGCCTTATTATCTCATGTCGAGAAATTAACTCAAACTGTAGATAACCTCACAACAGGGTTAAGTACACTACAGTTAGAAAACTCTGCCCTAAAGCAATACATCAATGACAAAATTGATACACTCACTACACGTATTGGTTCTAGTGAACCCCAACCTAATCCTCCACAAACATTTAGTGGTATTCGTTCAGAGTTTAGGGAATTCAAAAACTCATGTTCCTTATATTTCCAATTAAAACCCAAAACATACTTCAATGATCATTTAAAGGTTCTCACCACAATCTCCTATCTCCGTGGCGAACCACGTATATGGGCAAATTTATTTTTTGAGACCAATGACCCATTGCTGTACTCATTTGATCAGTTCTTTAAAGCAATGGGACAGCTTTATGATGATCCCTACAAACAGCTGTCTGCTGAAACAGCAATGAGGTCTCTGAGACAACATAAAAGGCCTGTGGAGGACTACATCGCAGAGTTTAAGAAATGGTCCCCAGATACACAGTGGAATGACCTTTCTTTGCGCAATCAATTCCGCCTAGGCCTCTCAGATACTCTCAAGGATGAGCTAGCCAGACAACCCCTCCCAGAGACTTTAGAACTCCTAATAGATGCAAGCATCACTTTAGATAGACGCATCAGAGAGAGACGCTCAGAAAGGTCACACTTAGAAACATCAACTAAACATACAGTTACTACTCTGCCTCCATCTAAAACAACTACAAAAGCCTCTGAAATCCCTATGGAACTCGGTTTCATCAGAGGTCCATTAACTCAACAGGAAAAATTAAGAAGAAAAGCTTTAGATCTCTGTATGTATTGCGGAGGAATCGATCATTCTGTAAAGGACTGCTCTCAATTACAGCGTAGGAAGGGTAAGATGAACACCACAAGTATATGTTTATCTGCTAAACAAACACAATCTAATCATTGCTCCCTTCCTATCTTATTACAGTGGGATCAGCAAAGACTCAACTCACAAGCAATCCTTGACTCTGGTGCCAGCCACAATTATATAGACCACCAATTCACTACTGTAAATAAAATTCCACTAGTTAAGAAAATGGTGCCTAGTGTACTTCGTTTTATTGATGGTAAAGAAATCACATCAGGACCTATCTTATACCACACCATACCTTTAAGGCTCACCACACATGACCAACACACAGAGTTTCTTACTTTTGATGTTATACCCTCACCTCTATATCCCATTATACTTGGTATCACTTGGTTTAAACAACATCATCCCACTATACACTGGTCAACTTCACAAGTCATCTTTAATTCTCCTTATTGTAAAAATTTGTGTCTCCATCATGAACAAATTTTACTTGATGTTCCTTTACAAATCCCCAAGGAATACATAACTTTCGCTGATGTCTTTGACAAAAAAGAATCAGAGAATCTACCCCCTCATAGGGTTTACGACTGCCCTATAGATCTCCTGCCAGGTGTTGATATACCTTACGGCCATATATTTCCCCTCTCTGATCCTGAGTTACAACATCTGAAAACTTATTTGGCAGATAATTTGAAGAAAGGCTTTATACGACCTTCCACCTCTCCAGCTGGCGCTGGTATTTTTTTTGTTAAAAATAAAGATCAATCCCTAAGACCCATTATTGATTACAGAGAGTTAAACAAGCGTACAATAAAAAACCGCTATCCACTGCCTTTAATTCCTCAACTCCTTGATAGATTACAAAATGCTACTATATACACTAAATTGGATCTAAGAGGGGCTTACAACTTGGTACGTATCAAGGAGGGTCATGAATGGCTTACAGCATTTCGTACACGTTACGGCCTTTTTGAATATACTGTGATGCCATTTGGCCTCTGTAATGCCCCAGCTACTTTTCAGTACTTCATAAATGATATTTTTAAAGATTTTTTGGATTTATTTATGGTAATATATTTGGATGACATACTCATATTCTCTACCTCACTTACTGAACACATCAAACATGTCACCCTAGTATTAACACGGTTACGAGAGAACTCTCTTTATGTTAAACTAGAGAAATGTCTATTTCACTCCAAAGAAATTAAATTTCTAGGTTATGTTGTATCACCCCAAGGTATTCAGATGGATAATGATAAGATATCGGTAATTCAAAATTGGCCTTCTCCAAAAAGTAAAAAGGACATACAAAGGTTCATGGGTTTCGCCAATTTCTACAGAAAGTTTATTAAAAATTTCGCTGACCTGACAAGACCATTAACTAACTTGATCAAATCTGACACACACTTCAGATGGAACGATGATTTAGAAGAAATATTCAATTTCTTAAAAAAAGCTTTTACTACGGCCCCTATACTCCAATTCCCTAATTCTGAGTTGCAGTACATCTTGGAAGTGGATGCATCTAATTACGCTTTAGGAGCAATCCTCTCACAGAGGCAGACTCCAAAAGACCCTCTGCACCCTGTTGCCTTCTATTCACGTATTCTAAATTCAGCTGAAATAAACTACCCAATTGGTGATAAAGAACTGTTAGCAATCAAAACAGCATTGGAACAATGGAGACACCTTCTAGAAGGGACCCTTCTTCCAATCTTGATTTACACGGATCACAAAAATCTAGAATACCTACAAACTAATAGGACTCTTAGCGCACGGCAGGTCCGATGGAACCTATTCTTGGCTAGATTTAATTATCTTATCACCTACCGTCCTGCAAACAAGAACAAGAAGGCTGATGCCCTTTCAAGACACTTGGTGGACCAAGTGTCACATCCAAACCTTTCACCCCTAATTCCTCTTGACAGATTCTTAGCTTTAACTACAGAACAAAACATTCATTTTAAATCAGCACAACAGGCTGACCCAAATAAACCATTACAGGTCTTGGATTTACACTCGGATGGCTTGTATTACCATCAACAACAAATCTATGTTCCCAACAGTCTCAGAACAACAGTCTTAAAAACTTTACATGATTCTCCATCTGCAGGACACATGGGCATAAAGAAAACTCAAGAATTAGTCTCCAGATTCTTTTGGTGGCCTACCTGCCTCTCCGATGTTGAGGATTACGTTAAAACCTGTTTAATCTGCGAAACTACAAAAAAAGGGAGGACTCCCCCTTACGGGAAATTGATCCCATTACCGACTCCTGACCGTCCTTGGAAGGACATAGCAATCGACTACATTGTCGACCTACCTATTTCTGAAAGGAATAACACCATATTAGTAGTCGTGGACCTATTTAGTAAAATGGCACATTTCGTGCCCTACCATAAGCTGCCAACTTCTTCTGAAACCATTTCCCTAATGATCCATCATATATTCAAGTATCACGGACTCCCGAATAGTATCACCTCTGATAGGGGAACTCAATTCACCAGCCAATTCTGGAAACAACTTTGTCACTCTCTGGGTATTTCTAGACGTCTCAGTACCTCTTTCCATCCCCAAACTAATGGCCAGACTGAAAGGACAAACCAGTGCATTGAACAATATTTAAGATGTTTCATTTCAGCTAAACAAGAAAACTGGACTCAACTACTACCATACGCAGAATTCGCCTTCAACAATTCCTTACATTCCTCTACTAAGTCCACACCGTTCTTCATTAATTATGGTTTTCATCCCTCTTTTGAATGGGATACTATGGACAGCAACACTTGTCCTGTTGTGAATGACCTCATCAACACTATTAGTGAATCCTTCTCCTTAACTGCTGAAAATATTCGCATCGCCAAGGATCGATATAAATTTCATTTTGATAAAAAAAGGATTCCCTCGCCTAAATATAGAGTAGGTGATTACGTTTGGTTATCAACACGTAATCTACATTTACCCCTTCCTTCCAGGAAATTATCTTCCAGCTTCATTGGACCATTTCCCATCATAAAAATTGTGAATATGAACGCTGTTACCCTCGCCTTACCAGCAAATCTGAAATCCCATCCTACCTTTCATGTGTCTCTCCTCAAGCCTTACAGACAACTTCGTCACCATGATCCTTCTATTCCTCTACTTCCTCATCTGCAGGATGCCACCCTGGAGTATGAGGTACAAGATGTCTTGGACTCCCGACGCTTTCGAGGGCAGCTTCAGTATCTGGTTCATTGGAAGGGTTACCCTGATTCAGAGGACTCCTGGGAACCGGCGTCCAATCTCTCTGCCCCCCGATTGGTGGCCAGGTTTCATGAACGTTTTCCTGATCGTCCTGGGCTCGATCCCCGGAGTTGATCTTTGGGGGGGGGGTCCTGTCATAACTGCCTAAGTTCTTTGCCTTATCCTTTGTATAGCTGTGTCTTTGCACACTTACATAACTCCTCCCCAACAAGCAGTTTAAATTTCCCTCCTACTCATACCAAATTGCTTGATTGTTGAATCCAGCTTCTCACCCTCTAACCTCCTTGCAACCTTTGAGACAGACGCAGCTCACCTCTCTACCAAACACAGGACCGGAACCGGCAAGCGGTGACGTCACACGCCATCGCACACGCTGCAACTTTCCCAAACTCTGCAGGGGAACTTCTCTCTGTCCGGACACCGCTCACCCAATTATTTCTATCAGTAAGTTTCAAAAGCGCTCTTTCATACCTGTACTGCAGTATCTTACGAATATTCTGTAATTACTCCTGACATGTCTCAGAATCTTAGTTAGGTTCCCTTTATAATTAAAAGCTCTAATATTCTTAATTGTTCAGTCTCAAAACCTATGCACAGCCTAAATCTCTTAGCACTATTTTTGCCTGATTTTTGTACAACTATGTCTGCTGCCAAAAATGATTAGATATTATCTATCTAAAACTTTAACGTTGCAATTGCATGTTGTTATATGTGGGAACCAGTTTGTCAATACTGAGTGGGGCTTTACGCTCTGTGGTCTCAGCCATTGTCACACCTATCCTTATAATAAAGTGAACGGTATGTAATGATTCTGAACCTTGCTGCCTTCCCTCACCTACACAGAATCACTGATACTTTCACAACACTCCTAAGCCTGCAGTTGTGGTCCTAAAAAATTCCCTCTCTCCTTTACAGGGGTGAGATTACCTTTCACAGGCTGACAGTCTGTCAGTGCTCAGACCATACGCTGCACACTGCATCAAATTGGTCTGCATGGCTGTCATCCCAGAAGGAAGCCTCTTCTAAAGATGATGCACAAGAAAGCCCGCAAACAGTTTGCTGAAGGCAAGCAGACTAAGGACATGGATTACTGGAACCATGTCCTGTGGTCCAATGAGACCAAGATAAACTTATTTGGTTCACATGGTATCAAGCGTGTGTGGCGGCAACCCAGTGAGGAGTACAAAGACAAGTGTGTCTTGTCTACAGTCAAGCATGGTGGTGGGAGTGTCATGGTCTGGGCCTGCATGATTGCTACCGGCACTGGGTAGTTACAGTTCATTGAGGTAACCATGAATGCCAACATGTACTTTGACATACTGAAGCAGAGCATTATCCCCTCCCTTTCGAGACTGGGCCGCAGGCAGTATTCCAACATGATAACAACCTCAAACACACCTTCAAGATGACCACTGCCTTGCTAAAGAAGCAGAGGGTAAAGGTGATGGACTGGTCAAGCATGTCTCCAGACCTAAACCCTATTGAGCATCTGTGGGGCATCCTCAAATGGAAGGTGGGGGAGCGCAAGGTCTCTAACATCCAACAGCTTTGTGATGTTGTCATGGAGGCATAGAAGAGAATTCCAGTGGCAACCTGTGAAGCTCTGGTGAACTCCACGCCCCAAGAGAGTTATGGCAAATAATGGTGGCCACACAAAAAATTGACACTTTGGGCCCAATTTGGACATTTCCACTTAAGGGTGTACTCACTTTTGTTGCCAACGGTTTAGACATTAATGGCTGTGTGTTTAGTTATTTTGAGTGGACAAAAAATTTACACTGTTATACAGATTGTACACTCACTACTTTTCATTGTAGCAAAGTGTAATTTCTTCAGTGTTGTCACATGAAAAGATATAATATAATATATATATATATATTTATTAATACTTAAAACATTCTGCTATGTGCAGAACATTGGAATGTGAAATATTTACAGGAAATGCATAGTTAAAACTTTTAATTAAAATGAATATTGCATAAATATGCCTTTACATGTTTTCATCTACTTAATGGTAAAAGGCTCTAATGCACTTATATATATATATGTCTGTATACATATATATTTATGTGTTTATATGTGCCTATATGTCTGTAAATACATATATACACATATAAATGCATTAATACATATGAACACATATATAGACATATATATACATATACATACATATATATATATATATACATACATATACATCTAAATGTTTTTTATTTTCATCAAACAGTTAAAGGGACACTAATCCCAAATGTTTTCTTTAATGATTCAGATAGAGCAGCAATTTAAGCAACTTTCTAATTTACTCCTATTATCAACTTTTCTTTATTCTCTTGTTATCTTTATTTAAAAAGCAGGAATGTAAAGCTTAGGAGCCTGTCTATTTTTGGTTCAGAACCTGGGTTATGCTTGCTTATTGGTTAAATGAAGCCACAAATAAGCAAGTGCTATCCAGGGTCTGAACCTAAAATGACCGGCTTCTAAGCTTTACATTCCTGCTTTTTAAATAAAAATAGCAAGAGAGCGAATAAAAAATGATAATAGGAGTAAATTAGAAAGTTGCATAAAATTGCATGCTCTATCTGAATAGGGAAATAAATAATTTAGGTTTAGTATCCCTCTAACCACAGCTCGGTAATGATTCTAGCGTAAATAGCAATTGCGCTATTGCAATAGTGATTGTGCTCAGCGCAATTTAAACCAAGTGCAAATGATCATGAAAAGCCTTTTGAAATTGTGTGTGCGCCACTTTTAATCTAGCTCTAAATGTTTTAGTACAATCAGATGAAGATGAGAACATATCATCATTAGGTCTTGACCTTTATTGCCACTGATTAAAAAGCTTGGTGATTACATTTAAGTATGTTGTTAGGTTTTCTGATCCAGATTAAAGGGATATGAAACTCAAAATGTTCTTTTGTGATTCAGACAGAAAATACAATTTAAAAAGTTTCCAATTTTCTTTAATAATCACATTTGCTTCATTCTCATGGTATTCATTGTTGAGGAGATACCTAGGTAGGTATCTAAAACACTACATGGCATTAAATATCGTTACCATCTAATGCTAATAAAAACCATTTTAAAAGAAGTAAATTAGAAAGTTCTTTAAATTTGCATGCTATATCTGAATCATGATAGAAACATATTGGGTTTGATGTCCCTTTAATTAACCCCTATAGTGACCAAATCCCTTTTTCTTACCGTTTGGGACCAAGGCTATTTTTACATTTCTGCGGTGTTTGTGTTTAGCTGTAATTTTCCTCTTACTCATTTACTGTTACCCACACATATATTTTATACCGTTTTCATCATATCTAATAATTTACTATAAATAAATTATAAAATCTGATGAAAAAATGGAAAAAAACACACTTTTTCTAACTTTGACCCCCAAAATCTGTTACACATCTAACATCACCAAAAAACACTCATGCTTAATAGTTTCTAAATTGTGTCCTGAGTTTAGAAATACCCAATGTTTACATGCTCTTTGCTTTTTATGCAAGTTTTAGGGCAATAAATACAAGTAGCACTTTGCTATTACCAAACCATTTTTCCCCCAAAATTAGCAATAGTTACATTGTAACACTGATATCTGTCTGGAATCCCTGAATATCCCTTGACATTTATATATTTTTTTTTAGTAGACAACCCAAAGTATTGGTCTAGGCCCATTTTGGTATATTTCATGCCACCATTTCACCGCCAATAAAAAATATTGTTAACTTTTTTACTAACTTTTTCACAAACTTTAGGTTTCTCACTGAAATTATTTACAAACAGCTTGTGCAATTATGGCACAAATGGTTGTAAATGCTTCTTTGGGATCCCCTTTGTTCAGAAATAGCAGACATATAAGGCTTTGGCATTGCTTTTTGGTAATTAGAAGGTTGTCTACTAAATGCAGCTGCGCACCACACTTGTATTATGCCCAGCAGTGAAGGGATTAATTAGGTAGCTTGTAGGGAGCTTGAAGGGTTAATTTGAGCTTTAGTGTAGATATCAGCCTCCCACCAGACACATCCCATCCCCTGATCCCTCCCTGACCCCTCTCAGCTCTCTTCTCTCCCCCACCTCACTATTGTCACTGTCATCTTTAGTACTGGCAGAAAAACGTCTGCTAGTCCAAAAATAAAAGATTTTTTTTATTTTTTTCATTTTTTTATTATATATTTTCTGCAGTGTAGGATCCCCCTTTACCATCCAACCTCCCTGAGCTCCCCCAAACAGCTCTCTAACCCTCCCCCCTTTCACTATTTGCTGCCATTTTGGGTACTGGCAGCTGTCTGTCGGTACCCACTTTGCAATAAACATTGTCCTTTTTTTATTTTAATCCCACTTTTTCTGTAGTGTAGATGCCCCCCCTCAATACCCTCCCCCCTCCCCCTCCCAGATCCCTTTCCCAACATTATTACCCCCTCCCTCTCCCACCTTCCTCTCCCACCCTTCTCTCCATTAAAATCGTGTTTAACGGTTTTGCGCCCCCACACGTGCGTGTGTGCGCACAACCCCCAACCCCCCTGCATGCGCTCCCACATGCACACGCAACTTAGATTCCCCCACCGGCCGGAAGTTCCCACCGATGGGCCACCCACCCGCCTCCCTGCAATGGCTCCCATCCACCAACTATCGGCACCATAGCTGGCCGATGCAGAGAGGGCCACAGAGTGGCTCTCTCTGCATTAGCTGCTTAAATAAGGGTATTGCAGGATGCCTCAATAATACAGGGTACGTCCTTGGTCATTAACTGACAGTTTTTGTAGGACGTACCCTGTACATCCTTGGTCCTTAAGGGGTTAATAGAGTTTTATGACTCAGGATCACATTTAGGTATACCTTTCCATTTAACAGGGGTAGGTGAAGGAGTGCAGAATATGTTTGAATTTAGGTTTAATTATCATGATAGCACTTACCATAAACGCTCGTCGGCTGTCAGTTCTCTTGATTAACGCTCCGTCTTTGCTTGCGTCGGCTCCTTTCCTTCTCTTTGTGTGCATCAGCTCTGGAGGGCTATAGCGTATGTTGGCTTTAGAACTCACCTCAGTGCGTGCTATTCTTTTGTCGGCTTTCTGCTGCACTATTCTGAGAAATGCCTATATAAAAGGCCAGCCCATCTATCCTTCTTTGCCCATGTATTGGAGTCTGATTCTGGGTGTGCTGTTCACTTGTCTTCCAATTTGTCTTCTGTTACTGACTCTCTTGCCTGGACTTTGACCATTATTTTGGATTTCGCTTCGGCCTGCCTGATTGGAACTTTGACCTTTGACTTGCCTTCTGACCTTACTTTCATCTTGTGATTCCACTACTTATCTGCCGGTCTGGTTATGGAACTTTGGCCTGTTTTCTACTTTTCTTTTTGGACTGTGATTTGGTACTTCTTTGCACTGTCTGTTGTCGATCAACTTACACAATTTTGCCTTGGCAAATTTATACTGGTCACGTTCTGGGTACCATCTTTCGTGCTGGGACGTTGTGCATATATAATCGCTTCCCAACCTAAGGCTCCCTTCCTAAATGGATATTAACTTCCTAGGCCGTGATATAAATCTTAAACTTAATTATTGTAGGTTAATGTATATTATGACCTGTATCTGTAAATAAATAGGTTGGTATAATATAGTATTTGTGTTGTGGGATGTTGTGATGAAGAAATCTGGTGCTCTGCTTATTGAAGACCACACTCACTATCTATAAAGTTCTGAATGTTTTATCCTGTCCTGACTGAATGTAATATTAAAATGGCAGATAGAGAAACATCCCTTATCATATGGCATCACATGGTAAACTTAGTAATTTACTACAACTACTCTACAACTTCCATAAATATATCTTTATCACCATATATTCTATCTTTATTGACACTACTACTTCTACTTGATACTGAAGATGGCTTCACTCATGGTCACAACTTTTTCCAGAATGTATCTATAATGCATCCTCCAAAATATATTCGTATTTGTTCTCTACACAAAACCTTAAATGGAAATGTAATATTCTCTAATAACAAAGTTGGAGGTCTATGTCTGAAGATGTTATAGATTCAAACTTAATTAAATTAGATAGAATGCTAAACTAAAATTTCCTAAAAGTAAAAAATGTTTCACATCTACTCATTACATGCTCCATTTTGTTTATAGGATAAAACACACATTTTATAAATACCATGACTTTTTTATTTTTAGAATATATTTAAAACATTTTACATTTCAAGAAAAGGTGGATTAAATATGGATAAGAAGTCACTATGGAAATCATAGCAGTACTAGTGATATAAACATCTGTTGTTTGTAACATTTTAGCTTGTCATGTTAATATATGTATGCAAGGACCTCCTGTGAACTTTTATGCGAAATTTGTCTTCAAGCATTCCACTGCAATTCAAGTGACAACATGCTGAGTGAAACTATTTAAAATATTATTTCTGAGTATAATGTTATCACAAATATAACAACATAACTCATAGTGTTCTTGTAAAAAAAAAACAATAAAATGTTAAACATAAAATGATTTTTATTTTATTCATTTGTAGAAGATATCATGATTAAAGTAATCAGTAAAATTATAAAAATGAAATAACAAAATAAATAGAAACAAAATAGGTTCTAAAATATCAAGCAAAAATGATATATAAAAGTTTACATTTTACTGCCATATACTAGCACAGCAGTGTTATAGAAACAAATGTCCCTTTAATGACTTAAATTAAAACAAGAGTGTATTATAGAGTTATTTTTTTATTCTCATTGCTTTTACTGTAAACGGAAACTAAACACAGATTGACAGCTGCAAGAAACTCCTGTACTAAGAAGCGTTTTGCAATGAATAATGCAGCTTTGTTTTGTCAAATGGGTATATTTTTATGATTTTCACTGATTTCACAATCCCTGTAGTAGAAGGGCTGTAGAAGAAAATGAATAGGGAGTCTTTATATAAATACATATTTTACATACAAATCAGTAGTCTTCTATTTATGAGGCAGATCCGCATCTTTACAAGCTCATAGTCTATAAATGTTTAAAGGTAGCCTATAACCTATAAGATATTTGTGCAAGATTAGTTTGGTAATTTCTATCCTACAATAATATCCCCAACTAAGCCCCCTAGTATTCTCACTGTTATTGCAAACAGTGACTGCTTGTCTTTAGAAGCAATATTTATGATCCCCCCTTAAGAGAATATTTGACTGAGGGGGCTTTAGGGGTAAATGTTAGTGCATGAGAAAAAGTAAATAACAAGTAGACTAAGAATAATGTTCTTATGTATTATAAAGCAAAAGAAGGCAAACATGAATATCACATTCATATTGTAATCTTATATTTTCATTAATTAAACATTTTTATGGGAAACACAATGTGAAGTTTATATATGCTGAAGAAAATGTTCCAGATTACCTGACCTTGCTGCATGCTACATAGTAATTGCTTACAGTAGAAATGGCCAACTGGCAGCCCAGGAGTCACATGCGGCCCCCTGTACTAGTGTTTGTGACCCCTGAGAAAAAGCAGAACTAAGAATGTGTACCACAGTTTTTGTGTCCACAAGAGAAAACATAATAAACTTGAGATACTATATATTATTTTTTGTTACTATTTCTAGGCAGTACCTACTAATGGTTTACTATTTACATACTATTATTTTTCTTTTTCTTACAGTATATAGTGGTACTATACCTTTATGAATTAAGAAATTTGTGAGAATTGTGTGGTGTTTGTAGAAATGTGCATAGATCGGAATAACAAATGACTTATAGCACTATTTTGATATAAAAAAAATATTTGCTCTATTGATCTTAGTCTCATATTTTAGAATCTGGCTTTTGTTTATAAATAATATAAATAGCAATTGTTTTTAAGTTATGTTTGATTTTTCAAACATGTAAAGTGCTGGTGAATGCAGTATAATTGATAATGCTTTTAACCCCTTCTCTACCGGTAATTTCAGAAAAACAATTGCCCAAAGTACCTGAGAATTTGCAGCATTTTTGCTATCACAGAAATACAACCTTTGTTTCTTTTATTTACCAATAATAAAAAAAAAAAAATATATATATATATATATATATATATATATTTATTTATTTGTTTGTTTAAAGTAGACAACCCAAGGTATTGCATAAATAAAAAGAGAGAAGCGCTCAACCTGGGAACGAACAATAGCATAATAGCTTGCTCTATGGCTAGTTACCACTAGTGATGTCGCGAACCTAAAAATTTCTGTTCGTGAACGGCGGACTCGAACTTCCGCAACTGTTCGCGAACCGGCGAACCGGGCGAACTGCCATAGACTTCAATAGGCAGGCGAACTTTGAAACCAACAGGGACTCTTTCTGGCCACAATAGTGATGGAAACGTTGTTTCAAGGGGACTAACACCTGGACTGTGGCATGCCGGAGGGGGATCCATTGCAAAACTCCCACGGAAAATTACATAGTTGATGCAGAGTCTGATTTTAATCGATAAAGGGCATAAATCACCTAACATTCCTAAATTGTTTGGAATAACGTGCTTTAAAACATCAGGTATGATGTTATATCGATCAGGTAGTGTAAGGGTTACGCCCGCTTCACAGTGACAGACCAAACTCCCTGTGTAACACACCGCAAACAACCGCAAACAGTCCATTTGCACAACCACCAGATCGATAGATTTGATAGATACAGTAGATACATAGATCAATAGATGCAATATACATATGATAGATACAAATTACATAGATCAATAGATGCAATATACATTTGATAGATACGAATTACATAGATCAATAGATGCAATATACATTTGATAGATACGAATTACATAGATCAATAGATGCAATATACATTTGATAGATACGAATTACATAGATCAATAGATGCAATATACATTTGATAGATACGAATGATAGTTAGATAGATTTGATAGATAAATAGATATATTTGATAGCAGAATGAAAATGTCCACAGCTCTCCAATGCTAGAAAATTTCTTTATTAGGACAAAATAGCAAATGATATACTGATTTAACAAGACAAGTTTGTATCTTTTAAAGAAAATTACATGGTTAATGTTGAACCATTTGGATAGTACCCTTATCCTAATGAAAAAAGATTAATTCATGAGATGTAAGCGAGCAGGTTTATAGCAATAATGGATTTCTATTATGTACTGATCCAATATAGACCAAGATAAAAGTTTAATTCTTAATTTATCTTATGAAAATTATTTTATTAAATTATATTGGATAAGGGTATGTCTGGTTTAATATTGCTGATAATGTAACTATATTGTAACCCATAAAGTGTAACCTTTATTGGAACATGCTGTAGCATACTTAAAGGTAAACTGACAGATCTAATTCTCTATTTAGGCCTCTAGGGGCCAATGTTTCTAGTTTATGAATCCACCATGATTCTTTCTGCTTTAATAAAGTTTCCCTATCTTGGCCACTTCTCTGGGGTTTTATCTGATCAATCACTTGCCATCTCATTTGACTGATATTGTGGCCTTTTTCTATGAAATGACTAGATACTGGGGCCTCTTTGTTTTTACAGCGCATATTAGAGCGATGTTGGCTCATCCTATCTTTTACTTTACGGGTGGTCTCTCCCAAGTAAACCAGAGAACATGGACACTTAATTAAGTATACAACGTGTGTAGTGTCACACGTATAGAAACCTCTGATGTCATATCTTGTACCATTATGGGGATGATGGAAAAATTTGCCTTTAATTATAGAGCTACAGCTCATGCAATTTAAGCATGGGTATGTACCATAGTTTTTACTACCTATATGGGTTTGGATACTCCCTCTGCTTGGACCCACATCAGATTTTACCAAGTGATCTCTCAAATTTTTTACACGTCTGTGGGCCATTAGGGGGGGATTTTTGAAGATAGGTATTTTATCATTGCAGTCACTAAGTATATGCCAATGTTTTCTGATGCTTTTAGTAATTTCTTTACTATAGTGACTGTACTGAGAAACAAAGACCATCCTGTTCTCTTTTTGTTTAGTGCTGTTATTCTTATTTTGTGGCTTTAATACCTCATATTTCTTTTCTTCAATTAACCTAGCCGGATAGCCTCTTTCAATAAACTTATGTGCCATTTCATCTATACGTTGATTACATTTCTGTGTGTTGCTTACTATTCTTTTTACGCGAAGAAGCTGGCTCTTGGGTAGAGATTCCACCAAAGGTCTTGGATGGAAGCTGTCAAATCTAAGTAAGGTGTTTTTGTCAGTGTTTTTAGTATACAAATCAAACTCTAATATATTGGCAGCTTTTATGACCTTAGTATCTAAGAACGTAATACTTTCTTCACTATAAGTGATAGTCAATTCCAAACCTTGAACAGATGAATTTACCTCTCTTACAAATTTTTCCAGGGATCCAATGTCACCCCACCACACGCCAAAGACATCATCTATGAATCTCCACCAGATGGAGCCATATTCTTTAAAGATGGTATTCTCATAAATGATTTTCTCCTCTATCTCATTCATGAAAAGATTGGCGTATGATGGGGCCACATTGGATCCCATGGCTGTTCCTCTCAACTGTACATACCATTCATCTTCAAATAGAAAATAGTTCCAAAACAAAATTAATCTTAATAGTTCTTCAATGAATTTACCCTGTTTTCTAGTACATATATTGTTGTTCAATAAATTTTTCATGACAATAGAAATACCTGTTTCATGTTTTATACATGTATATAAGCTTTTTACATCCATAGTGAAGAGTATGTACTTACTAGAGGGGAATTCTAAGCTTTTGGCTTTTGCAAGAAAATGATTAGTATCCTTAATATATGAAGACATTTTGTTAACCTCTGGCTGCAAAATTTTATCTATGAATATAGAAATGTTAGAAAATACAGATTGCACACTAGAGACAATGGGCCTACCAGGAGGCTTTTTTACATCCTTATGGACCTTAGGAACACAATAGAATATAGGGGTTCTAGGATTCTGCACAAAGAGATATTCCTTTAGCTTTTTATCTATGATATGATCATTGTAAGCTTGTTCTAAAATATGTGAAATCTCTTTTTGTAATAACTTCACAGGATTGCTGTTCAGTTTTTTGTATGTTGTTTGGTCCTGTAATTGCCCCTTAATCTCTTCTATATAATATGTTCTATCCATAAGTACTAAGGCCCCGCCCTTGTCTGCCCCTTTAAAGATTAAATCTTTTTGGTTTTTTAAGGAGTTAAAAGCTTTTTGGTCATTGGATGTAAAATTAGTAGAGTATTTTTTCTTGTTATGTGTTTTTCTTAATCTTTGTATATCCTGTTCTACTAGCTTTATATATGCGTTAATGCTGTGTTCATTTACATTTGGATTAAATGTGCTGTTCTTTTTAACAAGACCCATTTCAGAAAGAGACCATTTGCTGCAACTTTCTTTTTGAGATGCATTGTAATCACATGTATAATTTGCAAACCAATATTTAAGCTTAACACTCCTGAAAAATTTATAAAGATCCTTTTCCAACTCAAAAAAGTTAATACTAGTAGAGGGACAAAAGGAAAGGCCCTTGTCTAACAGTCCTTCTTCAAGATCTGTCAACAAATGTCCAGATATATTAATGACAGTACTGTCTCTCTGCATTATGCAGTTTACTTGCGGTTTTGAGTTTTCTTCGATCCGTGATATCTCCTCGTTGTCATTCCGCTTTTCTTGGTGCCACTTGCTGTGCTTCCTGCCTCCTCTGCGCTGCTTTCTTCTCCACTTGCTTCTAAAGGGGAGGTCGATTGCTCGGAGGAGCTGTCCTGTGATGGCGTTCCTGACGTCGCTCTCTGATGACGTGGATTACGTGCGTGCGTGTTACGGCTCCTTCTATTGGTTGGTTGGTTGCCATGACCACTTTGACGCCATTTGTACACAAAGCCTCTGCGGTAATCGTTCTCATCTCTAAGGAATTTAACCCTTTTGGTTTCCTTGATTTCGCTCTGTGCCGTCTTGATCTTCTCATCTATCTGTGTCTCTAATAGGGTGAGATCCTCCGGTGACATCATCTTTGACAGATCTTCACGACTTTGCTTGATTTTAGCATCTTGGACCTCCATCTCCTTTAGCAGCGACTCAACGGTAAGTACCATTAAGTCGTATGAGCATTTATTGAGAATTGCTTCAAAGGTGTTACAATATGTTTGATTCTCACGTAACAGAGTAGGGCAGGTGCTCATCCGTAGTCCCCTGGGTATTCTTTTAACGCGGTAATACTCCGCCAAAGTAGTAGTGTGTAGATCCCATTTCATTTGTCTCATTCTTAGTTGTTCATAATCCTTTCCCAAGTTTTCACTGGGAGCTGTTCTGAGAAAGTCTCTAGACCCCTTCACTAGGGTGGTTATCCTTGCTGCATCGATCTCTGAATATGCAAACACCTTGTTTCCATCAGTGCCCATGTTATTGTCCTTATCCTTTTCTTTTTGCATATTTTATATGCTCCAATGTGCTCGTTCCTGGCAGAAAATGTATTACTGAAACAGTTCAATGTGGAACAGCACTAGAGGACAGGAGTGCTCGTGAAGACAGGTGAACTGCCACTTCACCAAAATGTGTATAGCAGAATGAAAATGTCCACAGCTCTCCAATGCTAGAAAATTTCTTTATTAGGACAAAATAGCAAATGATATACTGATTTAACAAGACAAGTTTGTATCTTTTAAAGAAAATTACATGGTTAATGTTGAACCATTTGGATAGTACCCTTATCCTAATGAAAAAAGATTAATTCATGAGATGTAAGCGAGCAGGTTTATAGCAATAATGGATTTCTATTATGTACTGATCCAATATAGACCAAGATAAAAGTTTAATTCTTAATTTATCTTATGAAAATTATTTTATTAAATTATATTGGATAAGGGTATGTCTGGTTTAATATTGCTGATAATGTAACTATATTGTAACCCATAAAGTGTAACCTTTATTGGAACATGCTGTAGCATACTTAAAGGTAAACTGACAGATCTAATTCTCTATTTAGGCCTCTAGGGGCCAATGTTTCTAGTTTATGAATCCACCATGATTCTTTCTGCTTTAATAAAGTTACCCTATCTTGGCCACTTCTCTGGGGTTTTATCTGATCAATCACTTGCCATCTCATTTGACTGATATTGTGGCCTTTTTCTATGAAATGACTAGATACTGGGGCCTCTTTGTTTTTACAGCGTATATTAGAGCGATGTTGGCTCATCCTATCTTTTACTTTACGGGTGGTCTCTCCCAAGTAAACCAGAGAACATGGACACTTAATTAAGTATACAACGTGTGTAGTGTCACACGTATAGAAACCTCTGATGTCATATCTTGTACCATTATGGGGATGATGGAAAAATTGATAAAATACCTATCTTCAAAAATCCCCCCCTAATGGCCCACAGACGTGTAAAAAATTTGAGAGATCACTTGGTAAAATCTGATGTGGGTCCAAGCAGAGGGAGTATCCAAACCCATATAGGTAGTAAAAACTATGGTACATACCCATGCTTAAATTGCATGAGCTGTAGCTCTATAATTATAGGCAAATTTTTCCATCATCCCCATAATGGTACAAGATATGACATCAGAGGTTTCTATACGTGTGACACTACACACGTTGTATACTTAATTAAGTGTCCATGTTCTCTGGTTTACTTGGGAGAGACCACCCGTAAAGTAAAAGATAGGATGAGCCAACATCGCTCTAATATACGCTGTAAAAACAAAGAGGCCCCAGTATCTAGTCATTTCATAGAAAAAGGCCACAATATCAGTCAAATGAGATGGCAAGTGATTGATCAGATAAAACCCCAGAGAAGTGGCCAAGATAGGGAAACTTTATTAAAGCAGAAAGAATCATGGTGGATTCATAAACTAGAAACATTGGCCCCTAGAGGCCTAAATAGAGAATTAGATCTGTCAGTTTACCTTTAAGTATGCTACAGCATGTTCCAATAAAGGTTACACTTTATGGGTTACAATATAGTTACATTATCAGCAATATTAAACCAGACATACCCTTATCCAATATAATTTAATAAAATAATTTTCATAAGATAAATTAAGAATTAAACTTTTATCTTGGTCTATATTGGATCAGTACATAATAGAAATCCATTATTGCTATAAACCTGCTCGCTTACATCTCATGAATTAATCTTTTTTCATTAGGATAAGGGTACTATCCAAATGGTTCAACATTAACCATGTAATTTTCTTTAAAAGATACAAACTTGTCTTGTTAAATCAGTATATCATTTGCTATTTTGTCCTAATAAAGAAATTTTCTAGCATTGGAGAGCTGTGGACATTTTCATTCTGCTATACACATTTTGGTGAAGTGGCAGTTCACCTGTCTTCACGAGCACTCCTGTCCTCTAGTGCTGTTCCACATTGAACTGTTTCAGTAATACATTTTCTGCCAGGAACGAGCACATTGGAGCATATAAAATATGCAAAAAGAAAAGGATAAGGACAATAACATGGGCACTGATGGAAACAAGGTGTTTGCATATTCAGAGATCGATGCAGCAAGGATAACCACCCTAGTGAAGGGGTCTAGAGACTTTCTCAGAACAGCTCCCAGTGAAAACTTGGGAAAGGATTATGAACAACTAAGAATGAGACAAATGAAATGGGATCTACACACTACTACTTTGGCGGAGTATTACCGCGTTAAAAGAATACCCAGGGGACTACGGATGAGCACCTGCCCTACTCTGTTACGTGAGAATCAAACATATTGTAACACCTTTGAAGCAATTCTCAATAAATGCTCATACGACTTAATGGTACTTACCGTTGAGTCGCTGCTAAAGGAGATGGAGGTCCAAGATGCTAAAATCAAGCAAAGTCGTGAAGATCTGTCAAAGATGATGTCACCGGAGGATCTCACCCTATTAGAGACACAGATAGATGAGAAGATCAAGATGGCACAGAGCGAAATCAAGGAAACCAAAAGGGTTAAATTCCTTAGAGATGAGAACGATTACCGCAGAGGCTTTGTGTACAAATGGCGTCAAAGTGGTCATGGCAACCAACCAACCAATAGAAGGAGACGTAACACGCACGCACGTAATCCACGTCATCAGAGAGCGACGTCAGGAACGCCATCACAGGACAGCTCCTCCGAGCAATCGGCCTCCCCTTTAGAAGCAAGTGGAGAAGAAAGCAGCGCAGAGGAGGCAGGAAGCACAGCAAGTGGCACCAAGAAAAGCGGAATGACAACGAGGAGATATCACGGATCGAAGAAAACTCAAAACCGCAAGTAAACTGCATAATGCAGAGAGACAGTACTGTCATTAATATATCTGGACATTTGTTGACAGATCTTGAAGAAGGACTGTTAGACAAGGGCCTTTCCTTTTGTCCCTCTACTAGTATTAACTTTTTTGAGTTGGAAAAGGATCTTTATAAATTTTTCAGGAGTGTTAAGCTTAAATATTGGTTTGCAAATTATACATGTGATTACAATGCATCTCAAAAAGAAAGTTGCAGCAAATGGTCTCTTTCTGAAATGGGTCTTGTTAAAAAGAACAGCACATTTAATCCAAATGTAAATGAACACAGCATTAACACATATATAAAGCTAGTAGAACAGGATATACAAAGATTAAGAAAAACACATAACAAGAAAAAATACTCTACTAATTTTACATCCAATGACCAAAAAGCTTTAAACTCCTTAAAAAACCAAAAAGATTTAATCTTTAAAGGGGCAGACAAGGGCGGGGCCTTAGTACTTATGGATAGAACATATTATATAGAAGAGATTAAGGGGCAATTACAGGACCAAACAACATACAAAAAACTGAACAGCAATCCTGTGAAGTTATTACAAAAAGAGATTTCACATATTTTAGAACAAGCTTACAATGATCATATCATAGATAAAAAGCTAAAGGAATATCTCTTTGTGCAGAATCCTAGAACCCCTATATTCTATTGTGTTCCTAAGGTCCATAAGGATGTAAAAAAGCCTCCTGGTAGGCCCATTGTCTCTAGTGTGCAATCTGTATTTTCTAACATTTCTATATTCATAGATAAAATTTTGCAGCCAGAGGTTAACAAAATGTCTTCATATATTAAGGATACTAATCATTTTCTTGCAAAAGCCAAAAGCTTAGAATTCCCCTCTAGTAAGTACATACTCTTCACTATGGATGTAAAAAGCATATATACATGTATAAAACATGAAACAGGTATTTCTATTGTCATGAAAAATTTATTGAACAACAATATATGTACTAGAAAACAGGGTAAATTCATTGAAGAACTATTAAGATTAATTTTGTTTTGGAACTATTTTCTATTTGAAGATGAATGGTATGTACAGTTGAGAGGAACAGCCATGGGATCCAATGTGGCCCCATCATACGCCAATCTTTTCATGAATGAGATAGAGGAGAAAATCATTTATGAGAATACCATCTTTAAAGAATATGGCTCCATCTGGTGGAGATTCATAGATGATGTCTTTGGCGTGTGGTGGGGTGACATTGGATCCCTGGAAAAATTTGTAAGAGAGGTAAATTCATCTGTTCAAGGTTTGGAATTGACTATCACTTATAGTGAAGAAAGTATTACGTTCTTAGATACTAAGGTCATAAAAGCTGCCAATATATTAGAGTTTGATTTGTATACTAAAAACACTGACAAAAACACCTTACTTAGATTTGACAGCTTCCATCCAAGACCTTTGGTGGAATCTCTACCCAAGAGCCAGCTTCTTCGCGTAAAAAGAATAGTAAGCAACACACAGAAATGTAATCAACGTATAGATGAAATGGCACATAAGTTTATTGAAAGAGGCTATCCGGCTAGGTTAATTGAAGAAAAGAAATATGAGGTATTAAAGCCACAAAATAAGAATAACAGCACTAAACAAAAAGAGAACAGGATGGTCTTTGTTTCTCAGTACAGTCACTATAGTAAAGAAATTACTAAAAGCATCAGAAAACATTGGCATATACTTAGTGACTGCAATGATAAAATACCTATCTTCAAAAATCCCCCCCTAATGGCCCACAGACGTGTAAAAAATTTGAGAGATCACTTGGTAAAATCTGATGTGGGTCCAAGCAGAGGGAGTATCCAAACCCATATAGGTAGTAAAAACTATGGTACATACCCATGCTTAAATTGCATGAGCTGTAGCTCTATAATTAAAGGCAAATTTTTCCATCATCCCCATAATGGTACAAGATATGACATCAGAGGTTTCTATACGTGTGACACTACACACGTTGTATACTTAATTAAGTGTCCATGTTCTCTGGTTTACTTGGGAGAGACCACCCGTAAAGTAAAAGATAGGATGAGCCAACATCGCTCTAATATACGCTGTAAAAACAAAGAGGCCCCAGTATCTAGTCATTTCATAGAAAAAGGCCACAATATCAGTCAAATGAGATGGCAAGTGATTGATCAGATAAAACCCCAGAGAAGTGGCCAAGATAGGGAAACTTTATTAAAGCAGAAAGAATCATGGTGGATTCATAAACTAGAAACATTGGCCCCTAGAGGCCTAAATAGAGAATTAGATCTGTCAGTTTATCTTTAAGTATGCTACAGCATGTTCCAATAAAGGTTACACTTTATGGGTTACAATATAGTTACATTATCAGCAATATTAAACCAGACATACCCTTATCCAATATAATTTAATAAAATAATTTTCATAAGATAAATTAAGAATTAAACTTTTATCTTGGTCTATATTGGATCAGTACATAATAGAAATCCATTATTGCTATAAACCTGCTCGCTTACATCTCATGAATTAATCTTTTTTCATTAGGATAAGGGTACTATCCAAATGGTTCAACATTAACCATGTAATTTTCTTTAAAAGATACAAACTTGTCTTGTTAAATCAGTATATCATTTGCTATTTTGTCCTAATAAAGAAATTTTCTAGCATTGGAGAGCTGTGGACATTTTCATTCTGCTATACACATTTTGGTGAAGTGGCAGTTCACCTGTCTTCACGAGCACTCCTGTCCTCTAGTGCTGTTCCACATTGAACTGTTTCAGATATATTTGATAGATATATAATTTCGCCAGACAGAGAATTACAAGACGTGCGGTCTGGGACCCATGGTAAGGTTCCTAGAGGCAGTTGCGGTGCCAGGGGACGTGTATATGGCATGGATTTCCGGAACCGGGAGATGGAAAAAGATGCTCGGTTGGTCCTCCTTCTTCAAATTGCACGTGCAATCTATTGTTCCACCAGATATGAGTGGTGTGTCAGTAGTACTATTCTTACTCCTCCTATCGGGGGAGGTGTATATGGCATGGATTTTAGGAAGCAGGAGATGGAAAAAGATGCTTGGTCGGTCCTCCTACTTCAAATTTGGCCGAAACACAAGTGGCTGTCACAAAACAGTCCGGCCACGAGATAGATTTGATAGATGGAAACATAGATTACATAGATCAATAGATGCAATATACATTTGATAGATACGAATTACATCAATCAATAGATGCAATATACATTTGATAGATACGAATTACATAGATCAATAGATGCAATATACATTTGATAGATACGATTGATAGTTAGATAGATTTGATAGATAAATAGATAGATTTGATAGATATATAATTTCCCAGACAGAGAATTACAAGACATGCCTCTGGGACCCATGGTAAGGTTCCCAGAGGCAGTTGCGGCGCCAGGGGACGTGTATATGGCATGGATTTTTGGAACCGGGAGTTGGAAAAAGATGCTCGGTTGGTCCTCCTTCTTCAAATTTGGGGCACTGCACGTGCAATCTATTGTTCCACCAGATATGAGTGGTGTGTCAGTAGTACTATTCTTAGCAGTTTAATACCTTTTTTTTCCCCTATCAGGGGAGGTGTATATGGCATGGAATTTAGGAAGCGTGAGATGGAAAAAGATGCTTGGTTGGTCCTCCTACTTCAAATTTGGCCGAAACACAAGTGGCTATCAGTGTCACAAAACAGTCCGGCCACAAGATAGATAGATTTGATAGATAGATACATAGATTACATATATCAATAGATGCAATATACATTGGATATATACAAATTACATAGATCAATAGATGCAATATACATTTTATAGATACGATTGATAGATAGATGTGATAGATAAATAGATTGATTTGATAGATATATAATTTCACAGACAGAGAATTACAAGACGTGCGGTCTGGGACCCATGGTAAGGTTCCCAGAGGCAGTTGCGGTGCCAGGGGAGGTGTATATGGCATGGATTTTAGTAAGCGGGAGATGGAAAAAGATGCTTGGCCGGGCCTCCTACTTCAAATTTGGGGCACTGTGGTGCAATCTACTGTGCCACCAGATATGAGTGGTGTGTTAAGTAGTACTATTCTTAGCAGTTTAATCCCTGTTATGTGCCTTTTTTTTTGGTTTTGGTTTTGAAGCCACAGTGCAGCACCAGAGGCCAGAAAAATTAGGCATGTACACATGCCTGAAAAATTAGGTATTGTTGCAGACGCTGCTGTAGCAGCGGCCAGGAATATTGATGTTTGTTTGACAGTTAGAAATTGCCCTAAAACATTGCGGCTTGAACCCTAGTTGTTGGCGGATAAGTCACGCAAGTCATCCGGCATTCGAAGATAAAATACAGCAGTGTGTGTACCATTTTTAGCCCAAGGCAGCTCATCTCATCAGGCCTTTTTTACTCGAATGTATCGCCCAATGTCATTCCCTTCGGGATCCATCCCTCATTCATTTTAATAAAGGTGAGATAATCAAGACTTTTTTGACCTAGGCGACTTCTCTTCTCAGTGACAAAACCTCCTGCTGCACTGAAGGTCCTTTCTGACAGGACACTTGAAGCGGGGCAGGCCAGAAGTTCTATTGCAAATTGGGATAGCTCAGGCCACAGGTCAAGCCTGCACACCCAGTAGTCAAGGGGTCCATCGCTCCTCAGAGTGTCGAGATCCACAGTTAATGCGAGGTAGTCTGCTACCTGTCGGTTGAGTGGTTCTCTGATGCTGGATCCCGAAGGGCTGTGGCGATGCATAGGAGTTAAAAAGGTCCACATGTCCTCCATCAACAACACGTCTGGAAAGCATCCTGTCCTTGCCGGCGCGGTTGTGGGAGGAGGAGGATTACTTTCATCTCTTCCCCTGTTGGATTCCTGTTGTGCTGTGACATCACCCTTATATGCTGTGTAAAGCATACTTTTTAATTTATTTTTGAACTGCTCCATCCTTTCCGACTTGCGGGAATTCGGTAACATTTCAGACACTTTATGCTTATACCGGGGGTCTAGTAGCGTGGACACCCAGTACAGTTCGTTCTCCTTCAGCTTTTTTATACGCGTGTCCCTCAACAGGCACGACAGCATGAAAGACCCCATTTGCACAAGGTTGGATGCCGAGCTACTCATGTCCCGTTTCTCGTCCTCACTGATCTCATTGAAGGTATCTTCTTCCCCCCAGCCATGTACAACACCACGGGTACCAGATAGGGGACAACAACAAGCACCCTGGGATGCCTGTTGTGCTTGGTCTTCCTCCTCCTCCTCAAAGCCACATTCCTCCTCTGACTCCTCTTCCTCACAATCCTCTTCCTGCGTTGCCGCTGGTCCAGCAAGTGATGCTGATAAGGCTGTTTCTGGTGGTAATGGAGACCACAACACTTCCTCTTCCTCTTCACACTCATCTATGGCCTGATCCATCACTCTTTGCAGGGCATGCTCCAGGAAGAAAACAAATGGTATGATGTCGCTAATGGTGCCTTCGGTGCGACTGACTAGGTTTGTCACCTCCTCAAAAGGACGCATGAGCCTACAGGCATTGTGCATGAGCGTCCACTAACGTGGCAAAAAAATCCCCAGCTCCCCAGAGGCTGTCCTAGCACCCCAGTCATACAAATACTCGTTAACAGCTTTTTCTTGTTGTAGCAGGCGATCGAACATTAGGAGTGTTGAATTCCAACGTGTCGGGCTGTCGCAAATCAAGCGCCTCACTGGCAGGTTGTTTCGCCGCTGGATATCTGACAAGTGCGCCATGGCCGTGTAGGAATGCCTGAAATGGCCACACACCTTCCTGGCCTCCTTCAGGACGTCCTGTAAGCCTGGGTACTTATGCACAAAGCGTTGTACAATCAGATTACACACATGTGCCATGCACGGCACATGTGTCAACTTGCCAAATTTCAATGCCGCCACCAAATTACTTCCATTGTCAGAAATCACTTTGCCGATCTCCAGTTGGTGTGGAGTCAGCCACTGATCCACCTGTGCGTTCAGGGCGGACAGGAGTGCTGCTGCAGTGTGACTCTCTGCTTTCAGGCAAGTCAACCCCAAGACGGCGTGACACTGCCGTATCTGAGATGTTGAATAGTACCTGGGGAGCTGGGGGGTGCCGTTGATGTGGAGCAAGATACAGCAGCAGAAGAGGACTCAGCCGAGGAAGAGGTTATGGAAGAGGATGGAGTAGGAGGAGTAGAGGAGGTAGCAGCAGGCCTGCCTGAAAGTTGTGGCGGTGTCACCAACTACTCTGCAGAGCCACGCATTCCATGCTTGTCAGCCATCAGCAGGTTTACCCAATGCGCAGTGTAGGTGATATATCTGCCCTGAACATGCTTTGCAGACCAGCTATCAGTGGTTAGATGGACCCTTGCCCCAACACTGTGTGCCAGACATGCCATTACTTAATTTCGCACAATCGAGTACAGGTTGGGGATTGCCTTTTGTGAAAAGAAATTTCGGCCGGGTACCTTCCACTGCGGTGTCCCAATAGATAAATTTTTTTTGAATGCCTCAGACTCCACCAGCTTGTATGGTAAAAGCTGGCGGGCTAAGAGTTCAGACAAGCCAGCAGTCAGACGCCGGGCAAGGGGGTGACTTTGGGAAATTGGCTTCTTACACTCAAACATGTCCTTGACAGACACCTGACTGTGGGCAGATGAGCAGGAACTGCTACAGAAGAGAGACTGAGTGGCGGAGGGTTGAGAGGGGGCAAGGAGTACAGCAGTGTCTGATGTGGCTGAAGATGCTGGACCAGGAGGAGGATGACGGCTTTGAGTTTGTGTGCTACTTCTACTCATGTGTTCATCCCATCAGCATTTGTGATGTGAGACCATGTGCCTTCGCAAAGCAGTTGTACATAGGTGGGTGTTGGACTTCCCACGACTCAGTTTCTTTTGGCACAGGTTGAAAATGGCATCGCTGTTGTCAGAGGCAGAAACACAAAAAAAATGCCACACTGCTGAGCTCTGCGATGACGGCATTCTGGTGGTGGCAACAGCATGCGTTGATTGGAGTGCTGTCTGGCTGACCCCGGGTGCCGATGCATGCTGTCTGACTGTGCCACTATCTCCTTGCGACGACCTCCCCCTGCTTCCAACTCATCTCCTCCTCTCTGTCTCCCCATCTGAACTTTCCCCCTCTTCTTCTTCTCTTCTAGCGGGCACCCACGTGACATCCACGGACGCATCATCATCAACCGCTTCACTTGTATCTGACAAATCAACAAAGAAAGCAGCAGCGGGTACAACATCACCATCATCATCACACCGTATGTCCATGTCTGTAATGCTGCCTGACTGAGACATATCACTGTTATCTACATCTTTTCGCATTCATGGCACGTGGCCTCTGAACACTGTGCATTATTGTAGGGTCAAAGGGAATCACAGCGACCTCAACGGCACCTGCGGGGTGGCCTGCCTCTGCCTGTCATTTTTTTTTTAAATGTAGACTTACACTACTATTAAACAAAATATGAGTGGTGCCACTGGGCAAGTGGGCACAATATACGCTGTGAGCCTGACACAAAAAAAGCAGACTGATGTTTCACAATCCAAAAAGTTTATTTTTTTTAAATGTACACTTACACTACTATTAAACAAGATACGAGTGGTGGCACTGGGCAAGTGGGCACAGTATACCCTGTGAGCCTGACACAAAAAAGCAGACTGATGTTTCACAGTCAAAAATGTTTATTTTTATAAATATTTACACTACTGTTATAACAAATATGATTGGTGGCACTTAGCAAGTGGGCCTGGCACACACGCTGGCAGGCAGGCAACTGCAATTAGATTACACTAGCTGTAAGGATCATATCAAAGTTTGCATGTACCTTTAAATTTCTACCTGCTTCCTTTTAGCCCTGCCTACAGAGTCTTTAAATCACCTGTTACTGCAAAGCACAGGTGCTTAGTATTTTGTTGCTTGTCTCGAGTAGCTGCTGCTCATACTGAGCTCTCCTATACTTTTCTGAATATTTGCTTACTGCAACTATCTGTGGATTACAATATCTTCACCGTGAAAACTATTGGTTGTTGTTTCCTTACCAATGGAACAATCAACTGTTTGTATTTCTCTGCCTCCTTTTTATACAATTACGGCTCTAGCCGTCTCTAACTGAGGATTCCATAATCTGTCACTTACTTTGAGGAGAGGTGTGTTGGATTCCACCTGAAAGTGAACCTTCAGTCCCCACCGTGAGTCTAGCCAGTACCTCATTCCAACTTTCAACTCACCGCAACCGGCTATCACGGAACACGGGACTCGGAGATCTCCTGCGCTGTCAATCATCCAGCGCGTCTGCTACCAGTCTCCTCCCCGCTCTGATACGCCAGCGCTCTTAACGCTGCTTGTTGCAGCAATACTGGTAAACGAACTGTTTCCTCTCTCAAACCAAGACTGTTCCTACCCCCAGAGGGGATTCTCGATACACGAACTGTTCACTCTCATAGAGCATACTGCTGTTACTTACTACTTGCCCACATCCTGTGAAGCAGATATCGCCAGACTCAGGGATAAGAGATCTGCTAATCTCTTCACTCTCGCACATGTGATTGATTGTGAAACACAAACTACATCAGTGTATTTCCATAGTTCTACATTAACTCACTCTCTCGTTATTACCTGATATCACTACCAATATTGGTGATACCACACATAAAGGGGTGATACATTTCATTGATTATTATAAGCTCTGCAGTTGTGTTCCACAACCCAGAAGTCCATTCAGACTTTACATACTACTAAGCCTTCTAAACTTATGGAACCAGCAGAGCTTCCCCAAGTGGTATTCAATTTATCACAGAAAGTTGATCAAATAGCCCACGCAGTCAGGGAGTTACAGATAGAGAATAAAACTCTCAAAGATCTATTTAAGGATTCCATTGCTGCAAGATCTGCTCACGATTCTGTACCTGAACCCCAGATTTCACTTCCTGAGACTTTCAATGGGAACAGACGCAATTACAAACAATTTAAAAATGCCTGTCATTTGCTTTTTACACTGCGTCCTAAGACTTATACCAATGAGAAAATAAGAGTTCTTACTGTTATCACATTCCTCAGAGGGGAGCCCAGGGTTTGGGCTGACAATTTATGTGAACACAAGGATTCAGCCCTTGCTACTTTGGATTCATTCTTCAGTGTTATGGACGATTTATACTCTGATAAAGACACTCAATTGACCGCTGAGGCTCACATGAGAGACCTCAAACAGGGCAAGAGGCCCGTAGAGGAATACATCGCAGAGTTCAAACTCTACGCATCAGATTCCCTCTGGAGCCCTATAGCACTTCAAAATCAATTCCGCCTAGGATTGGCAGAGAATCTAAAGGATGAGTTGGCAAGGATTGAATTACCTCCTACCTTAGAAGCGTTAATGAAGATTTCCTCTCAGATTGACAGAAGACTAAGAGAGAGACGTGGTGAGAAGTTCCATACAGACTCATATGTCAAACATTCTGCAACATCTAGCCAACCGAAACCCTCACCACCTACATCCATTCCTATGGAGATTGGGGTTGTTAGAGGATCCTTGTCAACTGAAGAGAGGTTGAGACGCAGAACCAGGAACCTATGCATGTACTGTGGAGATCCAACTCACTCAGTGTTTCAATGTCCCATTCTTCAGAAGAACAAGAAAAGTAAGTCCACCATTATATGTTCCTCTCATCAGCCTCATAAGAAAACCACTTACTGTAACCTATCTCTATTCTTACAGTGGGATCAGAAAAGACTACCAGCTGAAGCCATCATAGATTCCGGGGCATTCGGGAACTTCATCGACTCTCACCTTGTAAAACTTAATAAAATCCCTCTTGTGTTGAGAGAAATACCTTTAGTACTACGTGTTATTGATGGTTCTACTATACGTAACGGTCCTATTACACACCATACTGTTCCACTGAGAGTTGTTACTGAAAAGGGCCATACCGAATACATTTCTTTCGATGTTTTGCCTTCTCCCCATTTCCAAGTAGGTTTAGGCATCAACTGGTTGAAATTACATGAGCCTTCCATACTCTGGACCTCATCTAACATATCTTTCAGTTCCACATACTGTCAAACCACCTGTTTCCCCCAGCATCACCTACTTCAAGCTCTCCCTACTCCACAGGTTCTACCCGACTGTTACAAGGATTTCGCTGATGTTTTTAGTAAGTCTGAAGCTGACACTCTTCCACCCCATCGTCCGTATGATTGCCCTATTCAACTTCAGCCAGGGGCAAGCATACCATTTGGGCACATTTATCCCCTAAGTGAATCCGAATTGGAATATCTCAAGACCTATCTCGAGGACAACCTTAAGAAGGGATTTATAAGACCTTCCACTTCCCCCGCCGGAGCCGACATGTTTTTCGTAAGGAACAAGGACCTATCATCGATTATCGGGAGCTAAATAAGAGGACCATAAAGAATCGATATCCGTTACCGTTGATCCCTGAGATGATTGAAAGGTTATCTGACGCTACCATCTTCTCCAAGCTCGACCTCAGAGGAGCATACAATCTGGTGCGGATACAGGAGGGTCATGAATGGCTCACGGCCTTCCGCACTAGATACGGGCTGTTTGAGTATCTGGTGATGCCATTTGGATTGTGCAACGCTCCGGCGACTTTCCAACATTTTATAAACAATATTTTCAGGGATTTGTTAGATGTCTGCATGGTCGTGTACCTTGACGACATTTTAATATATTCTAAGACTTTAAAGGATCACGTCAAACATCTAAGATGGGTACTCTCCAGACTCCGTACACACAAGCTTTATGCTAAGGCAGAGAAATGTCAATTTCATTGAACTGAGATATCGTTCCTCGGTTATGACATTTCCCCTGATGTCATAAAGATGCAACCTAAGAAGGTAGAGACCGTTCTGGACTGGCCACAACCAGCCAACAGGAAGGAACTACAACATTTCCTTGGGTTTTCCAACTATTACCGTAAATTTATTAAGGGTTTCTCTAATATAGTAAAACCTCTAACTCAACTCACTACCCAGTCCAAACCTTTCAACTGGACCAATGAAGCATCCACAGCTTTTGAATTTCTTAAGAACAGCTTCTCCACAGCACCAATACTCAGATTCCCTGATGCCTCATTACCCTACATCTTAGAAGTCGATTCGTCAGACTTTGCCATAGGGGCAGTACTCTCGCAAAGGCAGTCTATGACTGAGCCCCTACACCCAGTCTCGTTCTTCTCCAAAACTATGTCTTCAGCATAGAGGAATTACACTATAGGAGACAAGGAACTCCTCGCCATTCGCAGAGCTTTAGAGAACTGGAGACATTTATTGGAAGGAGCTAAGTACCCTATCACCATTTTCACTGACCATAGAAATCTCCAATATCTCCAAAACAATAAAACATTATCAGCGAGACAGGTCCGATGGAGTCTCTATTTCTCCAGATTCGACTTCATCATTCAATATAGACCCGCCAACAAGAACGGGAAGGCTGATGCTCTCTCTAGAAGAGATGGTAAACCTTCCATAATTCCTCAGTTGCAGTCAGTGATTCCTCAAGAACGTTTTATTGGGTTCACTTCACCTTTCCTATCTGATATAAGGAGACATCAAAGACAAGATGAAGAGATTACTCATTATCAAGTAGAGAAGAAGAACGGCTTCCTCTATTTCAATGAAAAGCTTTATGTACCACAACCTTTAAGGAACCAAGTATTAAAATATCATCACGACATCCCAACCTCAGGTCATCCTGGTGTTAGGCGTACCCTGGATCTGTTGAATCGATCATATTGGTGGCCAAAAATGAAGCATACAGTTAAGGATTATGTTGGTAGTTGTTCCACTTGCATAACCTCAAAGACCGAAAGGTCAAGACCTTATGGTCTATTAATGTCCCTACCAATTCCAAATCGTCCCTGGGAACAAATAAGTATGGACTTCATCGTTGAATTACCCACATCACAAAGACAGAACACCATACTGGTTGTAATAGATATGTTCACCAAGATGGGACATTTCATTCCCTATCATAAAGTTCCTTCATCCTCAGAAACAGCTCGTCTTTTCTTAGACAATATCATTAAATTACGCAATTCACCTCACGGTTCTGGTCTACCTTATCTAACCTCCTTCAAATTGATCATAGATTTACAACAGCCTACCACCCCCAAACCAACGGGCAGATGGAACGACTGAATCAGTGGCTTGAGGAATATCTCAGGTGTTTTTGTTCATATCAGCAGGACCAGTGGATCTCCTATTTACCCATGGCTGAGTATGCATACAATAATTTAACCAGCTCATCTACGATTTGTTCACCTTTCTTTGCAAATTATGGATTTCACCCTACACTCTTCCTCAACACTTCCTCAACTAAGGATTCACCCAACTTAGATGAATTCACCATTAAGATCTCAGATAATTTCAGCTTCATCAAACTGAATATCCAGAATGCTCAAGCTACACAGAAAAGGCATTACGATCTCAGAAGAAGGACTCCCCCAGATTACTCCATTGGAGACCGTGTTTGGCTTTCTACGAAGAATTTAAAACTTCAAGTACCTAGTAAAAAGCTAGCCAGAAAGTATATTGGACCTTTCAATATAACCCGTGTAGTCAACCCTAACGCTGTCACCCTGCAATTGCCCAGCAGTATGAAAGTCCATCCCACTTTTCACGTGTCTCTTCTCAAGCCTTATAGTGGCTCAGGACAAGAACCCATCCTGGCAGACTCCTCAGTTGTAACCGATACTCAAGTATATGAAGTTCATTCCATTCTCGACTCTCGACACAAGGCTTCGGTTTTGCAGTATCTTATCCACTGGAAGGGTTATCCTTCGGAAGATGACTCCTGGGAGGATGCCTCTGAAGTTGATGCTCCTAGGCTCATAGCTGCTTTTCACAGTCGCTTCCCGGATAGACCTAGGCCTCAAGCTGTGGGACAGCTTCCTTAAGAAGGGGGTGATGTAGGGATCATATCACAGTTTGCATGTACCTTTAAATTTCTACCTGCTTCCTTTTAGCCCTGCCTACAGAGTCTTTAAATCACCTGTTACTGCAAAGCGCAGGTGCTTAGTATTTTGTTGCTTGTCTCGAGTAGCTGCTGCTCATACTGAGCTCTCCTATACTTTTCTGAATATTTGCTTACTGCAACTATCTGTGGATTACAATATCTTCACCGTGAAAACTATTGGTTGTTGTTTCCTTACCAACGGAACAATCAACTGTTTGTATTTCTCTGCCTCCTTTTTATACAATTACGGCTCTAGCCGTCTCAAACTGAGGATTCCATAATCTGTCACTTACTTTGAGGAGAGGTGTGTTGGATTCCACCTGAAAGTGAACCTTCAGTCCCCACCGTGAGTCTAGCCAGTACCTCATTCCAACTTTCAACTCACCGCAACCGGCTATCACGGAACACGGGACTCGGAGATCTCCTGCGCTGTCAATCATCCAGCGCGTCTGCTACCAGTCTCCTCCCCGCTCTGATACGCCAGCGCTCTTAACGCTGCTTGTTGCAGCAATACTGGTAAACGAACTGTTTCCTCTCTCAAACCAAGACTGTTCCTACCCCCAGAGGGGATTCTCGATACACGAACTGTTCACTCTCATAGAGCATACTGCTGTTACTTACTACTTGCCCACATCCTGTGAAGCAGATATCGCCAGACTCAGGGATAAGAGATCTGCTAATCTCTTTACTCTCGCACATCTGATTGATTTTGAAACACAAACTACATCAGTGTATTTCCATAGTTCTACATTAACTCACTCTCTCGTCATTACCTGATATCACTACCAATATTGGTGATACCATACGTAAAGGGGTGATACATTTCATTGATTATTATAAGCTCTGCAGTTGTGTTCCACAACCCAGAAGTCCATTCAGACTTTACACTAGCAGACTGATGTTTCACAGTCAAAAAAAAAAAAAAAAAAATATTTACACTACTGTTATAACAAATATGATTGGTGGCACTAGTTGGCAAGTGGGCCTTGCACACACGCTGCCATGCAGGCAACTGCAATTAGATTACACTAGCAGACTGATGTTTCACAGTCCTAATTTTTTTTTTTAAATATTTACCCTACTGTTATAACAAATATGATTGGTGGCACTAGTTGGCAAGTGGGCCTGGCACACACGCTGGCAGGCAGGCAACTGCAATTAGATTACACTAGCAGACTGATGTTTCACAGTCCAAAAAGTTTTTAAAAAAAATATTTACACTACTGTTATAACAAATATGATTGGTGGCACTAGTTGGCAAGTGGGCCTGGCACACATGCTGGCAGGCAGGCAGGCAACTGTAATTAGATTACACTAGCAGACTGATGTTTCACAGTCCAAAAAGTTTTTTTAAAAATATTTACACTACTGTTATAACAAATGTGATTGGTGGCACTAGTTGGCAATTGGGCCTGGCACACATGCTGGCAGGCAGGCAGCTTCAATTAGATTACACTAGCAGACTGATGTTTCACAGTCCAAAATTTTTTTTTTTTAAATATTTACACTACTGTTATAACAAATATGATTGGTGGCACTAGTTGGCAAGTGGACCTGGCACACACTCTGGCAGGCAGGCCACTGCAATTAGATTGCCCTAGCAGACTGATGTTTCCCAGTCAAAAAAGTTTTTTTTGCAATATTTACACTACTGTTACAACAAAAATGAGTGGTGCCACTAACTTGGCAAGTGGGCCTGGCACACACGCTGGCAGGCAGGCAACTTCAATTAGATTACACTAGCAGACTGATGTTTCACAGTCCTAAATTTTTTTTTTAAAATATTTACCCTACTGTTATAACAAATATGATTGGTGGCACTAGTTGGCAAGTGGGCCCGGCACACACGCTGGCAGGCAGGCAACTGCAATTAGATTACACTAGCAGACTGATGTTTCACAGTCCAAAAAGTTTTTTTTAAAAAATATTTACACTACTGTTATAACAAATATGATTGGTGGCACTAGTTGGCAAGTGGGCCTGGCACACATGCTGGCAGGCAGGCAACTGTAATTAGATTACACTAGCAGACTGATGTTTCACAGTCCAAAAAGTTTTTTTTTTAATATTTACACTACTGTTATAACAAATATGATTGGTGGCACTAGTTGGCAATTGGGCCTGGCACACATGCTGGCAGGCAGGCAGCTTCAATTAGATTACACTAGCAGACTGATGTTTCACAGTCCAAAACGTTTTTTTTTTTTAAATAGTTACACTACTGTTATAACAAATATGATTGGTGGCACTAGTTGGCAAGTGGACCTGGCACACACTCTGGCAGGCAGGCCACTGCAATTAGATTGCACTAGCAGACTGATGTTTCCCAGTCAAAAAAAGGTTTTTTTTGCAATATTTACACTACTGTTACAACAAAAATGAGTGGTGCCACTAACTTGGCAAGTGGGCCTGGCACACACGCTGGCAGGCAGGCAACTTCAATTAGATTACACTAGCAGACTGATGTTTCACAGTCAAAAAAGTTTTTTTTTAAATATTTACACTACTTTTATAACAAATATGATTGGTGGCACTAGTTGGCAAGTGGGCCTGGCACACACGCTGGCAGGCAGGCAAATGCAATTAAATAACACTAGCAGACTGATGTAAAAGTTTTTTTTTTTAATTTACACTAATGTCACGAAAGATATGAGTGGTGGCACTGAGGATGGAAGTCGGCACATTATATGCTGTGAGGCTGACACACAGGCTGGTGGCACTAGTGGCAGGCTGGCCTGGCAACTAAAATTAAATAACACTAGCAGACTGATGTAAAAGTTTTTTTAAAAAAAGTTACACTAATGTTACAACAGATATTAGTGGTGGCACTGAGGATGGAAGTAGGCACAGTATTAGCTGTTAGGCTGACACACAGGCTGGCACTAGTGGCAGGCTGGCCTGGCAACTAAAATTAAATAACACTAGCAGACTGATGTAAAAGGTTTTTTTTATAAATTTACACTAATGTTAGAAAAGATATGAGTGGTGGCACTGAGGATGGAAGTAGGCACAGTATATGCTGTGAGCCTGACACACAGGCTGGCACTAGTGGCAGGCTGGCCTGGCAACTAAAATTAAATAACAATAGCAGACTGATGTAATTTTTTTTTTTTAAATTTACACTAATGTTACAACAGATATGAGTGGTGGCACTGAGGATGGAAGTAGGCACAGTATATGCTGGGAGCCTGACACACAGGCTGGCACTAGTGGCAGGCTGGCCTGGCAACTAAAATTAAATAACACTAGCAGACTGATGTAAAAGATTTTTTTTTTTTTAAATTTACACTAATGTTACACCAGATATGAGTGGTGGCACTGAGGCTGGCAGTGGCAGGCTGGCCTGGCAACTGAAATTAGATTACACTAGCAGACTGATGTAAAAGTTTTTTTTAAAAAAATTTACATTAATGTTACACCAGATATGAGTGGTGGTACAGAGCAATTAATCACAGTATATGCTGTGAGCCTGACACACAGGCCTGCTGGCAACTGAAATTAGATTACACTAGCAAACTGATGTAAAAGTTTTTTTTTAAAATTTACACTAATGTTACACCAGATATGAGTGGTGGCAGTGAGCAAGTAGGCACACTATATGCTATGAGCCTCACACACAGGTTGACAGGCAGGCAAATGCAATTAGATTACAAAAAAAAAAAAAACCTGAAGTTCTAGCCCTAAAAATGGCTTTTTGGAGTGCTGTCCTTACAGCAGAGATCAGATGAGTCCTTCAGGACTGTAGTGGACACTGAATACACTAGCCTAGCTATCAATTTCCCTATAAAATCACCAGCAGCAGCACTATCACTCCTCTCACTAAGAATGCAGGATCATAATGAATCTAAAATGGCTGCTGCCCAGGAGCTGGGAGGGTCTGGGAGGGAGTGTCTGCTGCTGATTGGCTGAAATGTGTCTGACCCTGTATCTCCCAGTCTGCAAAGTTTACTCAATGATGACGAAAAGGGGGCGGAACGAACATTGCATATGTTCGCCTGCCGCGGCGATCGCGAACAAGCTAAGATCGCCGGGAACTGTTCTCCGGCGAACTGTTCGCGAGATCACTAGTTACCACCCAAGAAGCATCCTCTTTATGCTCAAAATGTGCCTTTCACAGAGAACTTTCCTGAAGCATATCAGTCTGATCCTGACTTCACAGTACAGTCCAGCCCTGAAATACCAGGCAATCCCTCTCTGAACGAGAGAAACAGCAGAACCCCAGACGTACGTTTCGTAATTCTTTTATTAGAAAAATAATCATATATTCATATATACAAAATCAAATCATAATAACAAATGCAAACAAAATATCTCTTGTTACAAAACAACTAAAATATTAACACAAACTTTTGTCATCAGGAAAAAAAAAATGCAAACATAAAACTTTAATAATCACACAGAATAAAATTAAACATATTTCAAATACAAACAAAAAGAAACTGGAGAAAAACAAAAACAAAAAAAAAACTAAAAACTAAATATTCCAATCCTTCCACTTCTTTGTCTTCTAGATGCCTTCAGAATCTAATTCCCCATATCGCCTCCTATCAAAAGAAAAATATAGAAACAACTTCCCACAGATCATACCCCCACAATTACCTACAGTAACTACCTCTTTCTTAAAAATCAAAATATTACGCACATCCCACAACAGCTCCTGCACACAACATGCCAACAACCATATCAATCTTGCTTTCTCCTTTTCCACACCAATTCCACACAAACCATACATCATCATATTAAAAGTAAAAAACTGCACTCCAGTCAAACCCTTAATCATCTTTTTCAAACTTCTCCATACATCCCTAGCATACTCACAATTCCAAAACAAATGAATAACACTCTCGGTTTGACAACAACCATCTCTAGGACACACTTCTGAAGCCACTAAACGACGCATTCTCTGAAAATCCCTTGTCGGCAAACACTTATGCACAATCATCCAACTAATATCTTTCTGCCTATTGATCAAATACTTACTACACACATTTTTCCATACCAACACACTTTCATTTTCATTCAAACCCCCAATCAACTCAAGACCTTCCTTCTTCTCCAACATTTTCAACACCATTCTGTTTGCACACCACATCTCCCTACTAACATTCTCCAAACCATATTTTTTAATCCAAAATTCCACCCTTACATAAAACCATGGAACAGCAAAACATACCGGTTTCTTTCTATCAATCTCAAACAAACCATATCGTCTTAAAACATTTCCACAAGCATACTTTACCATACAACCAGCCATGCTATCCTTACCACTCAGAACCACACACCTACTAACATATTTCACAGCCAAAAATCTCTCCACATTTGGAAAACCCTTACCACCAACATTCTTACTCTTAACAACAACATCTATTTTCAAACGCTCCATACCAGAACTCCAGAAAAAAGAAAACAACACTCTGAAAAATCCTCTCAGGAGGCGGAAAAACTAACCGCAAATATAACATAATAGGGATCAAAACTGATTTAATAACTAACATTTTCCCTTCCAAAGATAAAGTTCTTAAAGACCAAAACTGAAGTTTTCTACTCACTTTATCAAAAACATTCTCCCAACTTTCCAAACCTTTCAAATCCACATCAAATTTCACACCCAATACCTCAATTGCACCGTCAGTCACAGGCCATCCACAGGAATCAATCTCCCTATCATTACCAAAAACTTTAACTTTACACTTATTCCAATGAACTCTGAAACCACTTGCCATACAAAAAAATCAACTAAAGTTTTCACCCTCCTCAAACCAGCCTGAGTCTCATATACCACACTCACATCATCCATATACCCAATCACCTTTTAACACCTTCCATCACTACCAGGAACACTCACAACTCTAACTAATTTATCCTTCCTCAAACTAGTTAACAATGGCTCAATGACACATACAAATACCACAGGAGACAAAGGACATCCTTGACGCACTCCAGATTTAACACAAAATTCCTCAGTCAAAAAAACATTAACCTGAACTTGACTCACAATATCACAATACAAACATTTAAACCATCCAATAATCTTACCAGAAAAACCTAAACGTTCTAAAATATGAAATATAAAATCATGCACTATACGCTTTTTCAAAATCCACAATAGCTTCAGCAACAGACTTCATCCTCTCCCTCACATACCACAGTACATCACGTAGTAACAACAAACTTTCAGAAATCTGATGCCCAGGAACAGCACACACTTGCTCTTCACCCAAAACCTTAACAATCACTCCACGTATTCTATTTGCCAGCACCTTTGCAATAACCTTATAGTCAACATTCAACAACGTAATCGGCCTCCAATTCCTCAAATCTCTCTTATCACCCTTTTTAAATAACAAAACAATCAAAGCTTTCCTCATTGAAACAGGCAAACATTCATTCTCAAAACAAACTTACAAACATCCAACATATCCACCCCAATCAAATTCCAAAAACAAGTATAAAATTCAACAGGCAAACCATCACAACCAGGTACCTTCCCATTATTAAAACTCCTAACAACCTCTGCAATCTCATCCAAACTTAGATCCCTTTCTAACAAATCATTATCATATTTTTCCAGCTTAACCTCAATGTTTTCTAACAACTCCTTTTCCAATAAACCATCTCTTGTCTTTTCTTTATACAGCTCACTTTAAAACTCATGAACTTCACGCAAAACACCATCCGTACCATCAATTTCACACTCAACCTTATCAAAAACACTAACAAACCAGTCTTTTCTTCAATAGTTTTCTTTAAAAATATTTACTACAAGACTCATCCTTTTCCATTTTCTCCAATCTTGCCATAAAAACAATGTTCTTTCCTTTTTCATGCATACACTTTTTAATTATCATTCTTGCTTCAGCAATTTACTCATGCACATCAATACCACAATTTCTCAATTCATACAAATACAACAACCTCAGATACCATTTATCATACAACTCCCTTTCCATTCTAGCTTTCTCACAGCCTTTCTTAATAAAAAAAAAACACTTATGCACACTCATCCAACTAATATCTTTCTGCCTATTGATCAAATACTTACTACACACATTTTTCCATACCAACACACTTTCATTTTCATTCAAACCCCCAATCAACTCAAGACCTTTCTTCTCCAACATTTTCAACACCATTCTGTTTGCACACCACATCTCCCTACTAACATTCTCCAAACCATATATTTTTTAATCCAACATTCCACCCTTACATAAAACCACGGAACAGCAAAACATACCGGTTTCTTTCTATCAATCTCAAACAAACCATATCGTCTTAAAACATTTCCACAAGCATACTTTACCATACAACCAGCCATGATATCCTTACCACTCAGAACCACACACCTACTAACATATTTCACAGCCAAAAATCTCTCCACATTTGGAAAACCCTTACCACCAACATTCTTACTCTTAACAACAACATCTATTTTCAAACGCTCCATACCAGAACTCCAGAAAAAAGAAAACAACACTCTGAAAAATCCTCTCAGGAGGCGGAAAAACTAACCGCAAATATAACATAATAGGGATCAAAACTGATTTAATAACTAACATTTTCCCTTCCAAAGATAAAGTTCTTAAAGACCAAAACTGAAGTTTTCTACTCACTTTATCAAAAACATTCTCCCAACTTTCCAAACCTTTCAAATCCACATCAAATTTCACCACCCAATACCTCAATTGCACCGTCAGTCACAGGCCATCCACAGGAATCAATCTCCCTATCATTACCAAAAACTTTAACTTTACACTTATTCCAATTAACTCTGAAACCACTTGCCATACAAAAAAATCAACTAAAGTTTTCACCCTCCTCAAACCAGCCTGAGTCTCATATACCACACTCACATCATCCATATACCCAATCACCTTTTAACACCTTCCATCACTACCAGGAACACTCACACCCCTAACTAATTTATCCTTCCTCAAACTAGTTAACAATGGCTCAATGACACATACAAATAACACAGGAGACAAAGGACATCCTTGACGCACTCCAGAGTTAACACAAAATTCCTCAGTCAGAAAACCATTAACCTAAACTTGACTCACAATATCACAATACAAACATTTAAACCATCCAATAATCTTACCAGAAAAACCTAAACGTTCTAAAATATGAAATATAAAATCATGCACTATACACTTTTTCAAAATCCACAATAGCATCAGCAACAGACTTCATCCTCTCCCTCACATACCACAGTACATCACTTAGTAACAACAAACTTTCAGAAATCTGATGCCCAGAAACAGCACACACTTGCTCTTCACCCAAAACCTTAACAATCACTCCACGTATTCTATTTGCCAGCACCTTTGCAATAACCTTATAGTCAACATTCAACAACGTAATCGGCCTCCAATTCCTCAAATCTCTCTTATCACCCTTTTTAAATAACAAAACAATCAAAGCTTTCCTCATTGAAACAGGCAAACATTCATTCTCAAAACAAACTTACAAACATCCAACATATCCACCCCAATCAAATTCCAAAAACAAGTATAAAATTCAACAGGCAAACCATCACAACCAGGTACCTTCCCATTATTAAAACTCCTAACAACCTCTGCAATCTCATCCAAACTTAGATCCCTTTCTAACAAATCATTATCATATTTTTCCAGCTTAACCTCAATGTTTTCCAACAACTCATTTTCCAATAAAACATCTCTTGTCTTTTCTTTATACAGCTCACTTTAAAACTCATGAACTTCACGCAAAACACCATCCGTACCATCAATTTCACACTCAACCTTATCAAAAACACTAACAAACCAGTCTTTTCTTCAATAGCTTTCTTAAAAAATATTTACTACAAGACTCATCCTTTTCCATTTTCTCCAATCTTGCCATAAAAACAATTTTCTTTCCTTTTTCATGCATACACTTTTTAATTATCATTCTTGCTTCAGCAATTTACTCATGCACATCAATACCACAATTTCTCAATCATACAAATACAACAACCTCAGATACCATTTATCATACAACTCCTTTTCCATTCTAGCTTTCTCACAGCCTTTCTTAATAAAAAATCTCTTTATTTCCACCTTTAAACATTCCCACCACATAAGCACATTACTAAAATCACACTTTCTTTCATGCCACCTTTCATACATCCAAACAAACTGACCCTTAATCTTCTCATCTTCTAACAAATCCAAATTCAGTTTCCAAACACCCTTACAATACTTGATCTTCAAATCACAATTCACCTTACACATCAAAAGGGCATGATCTGTAAAGGGCATCCGCTTTAAAGAAAAATCATCAACACATAGAAATTTAGATAAAAAACAAAAATCAATTCTAGATTTTATCCTACCACTATCACTAAAGAAAGTAAAAGCCTCCCCTGAAAATGAAACGGACCCAAAGGCATCCTTCAAACCGAAAGATTTAAGCAGATCAACTAAAAACTTCCCTGAGCTATCCACCCTCCAATAACTCCCACCCTCTCTGTCCCCATTCTTAATAATACAATTAAAATCCCCAACCAAAAAAGTTGGCTCTCGACCTGGCAGAAAAAACTTTAATGTTTCAAAATTAAGCAAACGTTCTACATTATTTGGAGAAGCATATACATTAAACAAATGAAAAACAGTCCAACAAAAACTAAAACTAACCAAAAGAACCCGACCTGGGACAATATGAACTACATTAAGGATAGAAAAACAAAACCCCTTAAACAAACTCCCAACCCCCCATTCCTATCAGAAGAACAAGACCATACTTTAGGACCATATTCCCAGTCAGCACATTTAGGATGTTCAGAGAGACCACATTCCTGCAAACAAAACATATTAGCAGAAAATACAGATAATAACTTAAAAATAGCAGCTCTCCTTGCTATAGTTTTCATACACCTGACATTAAGGGAAGAAATGGTCAGAAACATCACAAAAATAAATTAAAGAAAAACAAAACAAAAAAAATTAACATCAGGACTTCTTTTCTTTCTTTTTCTTAGGACTCAAAGGAGATCCTTTAAATCTGCCTCTGTGACGACCTCCTAGGCTCCCCCTTGCCAGCCTCATAACCAGTAACTTCAGCAAGTTGGTTCACATCTCTTTTATCTAGATAACCAACAGAAGTTGCATCAGAAAAGTCACCTATACACTGGCTTGAGTCAGAGGGAACATCTTTAGTAGAGACAGAAGGAAACTCTGAAATTAAAGAGTCAGCATCACTTGCAGTATCTGGATCTGCACTCTTAACTACTGGTAGATCCAAATCAGGACTCTCCCATCCATCAGAATCCGCACCTTTTTCCACTTGGAGGCAGATTTTTCCCCTACAGTGTCCATATCCTCCTCAGAACCAGAGGACACAACAACAGACCAATCAATGATCTCCCCTTCACCAAGAACAGCATCAGGAGCAGGATCACAAGATGACTCAGTGAAGGAAAAATTCTCTGTCCCAGGAACAGCAGCAGTATCATCCACAGAATTGGGCAACAGGGCTTCAAGAACATCAGAAGCAGCTATCACATTAGATGTAGCAAGCTCCACCTCCTGAAGATTAGATTGGGCTTCCTCCCCCTTCTCAGCCACAGGAACCACCACAGGAGCATCAGACACCTCTCCGACATGGACCCCAACTGCAGTTTTCTTACACAAAAGAGGTAATATAGAGATCAATGCATCATCAGAGACCTCCTCCTCATTCACAGATGGCTCAACCATAACTGGAGATGTTTTTTTTGTAACATCAGCGTAAGAAGGCTTCACTCTATCAAGCCCCTGCAACATCATCAAAGGACACATCCTGCACAGATGACTTGAAGAACCACACAGGTCACAGGTCCTGCATTTACTACAGTGGGCAACAAGATGATCCTCCTCACCACAATTTCGACATCTGACACCTGGGCAATTTTCAGCAATGTGACCAAACAGGTTGCAACTACGGCAAAACAGAGGCATGTCATCATAGTATAGGAAACCTCTATTTCCACCAATGGCGAAAGTCTGTGGAGGGTGTTTGTTTCCACCAATACCTAATTCATCTGGCACAAACCGCACCCAGAACCTGAGCTTTCCATTGAAAGTCCCAAATTGATTCTTTAGCTTGCTACCTCCTTGAACATCATCAAAGTAGCGACAAAGAAAGAGACAAATTTCCACATCAGTGACCCAAGTGTTGTGTACATATGTACTGTCACCGGGATCCTTCTCTCCCTCTGCACACAGGCAACAAATCTCATGTCCACCAACTCTGGAGCAGCAGCCATATCAATAGTCCGTTGATAGCAGGTCTGTAAATGATGCTCATCGGTGAAAGCCACATCAAAAATCCCTCTTGAAGGGAAAGACTGAACACAATGCAAACTTGCTCTTGGCATCTTCAAAACACCCTCCCAAACAACCTGCTGGACATGAGCCAAACCAATCTTCTCTCGTAAGTCCTCAGAAATCAACATCCAAAGTGTATGGGGAACGTTTGGCACATTGGTAGCCATAATTGTCCTATTGCCTCTTTAGGCTGGATTTCAGAGCACCCCCCAAAAGCAGCATGTGGCTAAAGTCCAGGGACGATGCCACAAGGCCAAGGGGATGGCCCTACTACCCAGTTGCTCTATGCCTAAGGAGTAGCCACCCCCCAATAGCAGCAGGAGCCCAAACCCCGAAGGGAAAGGACCCCAGGCCGAAGGAGCAGGTCTCCAGGCAGCAAATCTTTCAACCAAGAACAAGCACAGAAAACTGCACTTGATCTCAGCCAAAGGCCCGAGAAGCGACCTCAGACGATCATTTTGGCCTATTGTGGGCCTCGTCAGTGAGGTGCAGCAATATCCCTCTAGGCACACTGAGCAACGGGTCCACGTCTGGATTCCCGCATCACACTTAGGGAGACTTCCCAAATTATCATAATTTGCATAAATAAAAAGAGAGAAGCGCTCAACCTGGGAACGAACAACAGCATAATAGCTTGCTCTATGGCTAGTTACCACCCAAGAAGCAGCCTCTTTTTGCACAAAATGTGCCTTTCACAGAGAAGAACTTTCCTGAAGCATATCAGTCTGATCCTGACTTCACAGTACAGTCCAGCCCCGAAATACCAGGCAATCCCTCTCTGAAAGAGAGAAACAGCAGAACCCCAGACATACGTTTTGTAATCCTTTTATTAGAAAAATAATCATATATGCATATATACAAAATAAAATCATAATAACAAATGCAAACAAAATATCTCTTGTTACAAAACTGAAATATTTACCCAAATTTTTGTCATCAGAAAAAAAATCAAAATGCAAACATTAAACTTAAATAATCACACAAAATAAAATTAAACATATTTCAAATACAGACAAAAACAAACTGGAGAAAAAAACTAAACAAAAAACTAAATAATCCAATCCTTCCACTTCTTTGTCTTCCAGATGCCTTCTAATTCCCCATATCGCCTCCTATCAAAAGAAAAATACAAAAACAACTTCCCACGGATCATACCCCCACAATTACCTACAGTAACTACCTCTTTCTTAAAAATCAAAATATTACGCACATCCCACAACACCTCCTTCACACAACATGCCAACAACCATATAAATCTTGCTTTCTCCTTTTCCACACCACTTCCACACAAACCGTACATCATCATATTAAAAGTAAAAAACTGCAGTCAAACCCTTAATCATCCTTTTCAAACTTCTCCAAACATCCCTAGCATACTCACAATTCCAAAACAAATGAATAACACTCTCGCTTTGACAGCCATCTCTAGGACGCACTTCTGAAGCCACTAAATGACGCATTCTCTGAAAATCCCTTGTTGGCAAACACTTATGCACACTCATCCAACTAATATCTTTCTGCCTATTCATCAAATACTTATTACACACATTTTTCCATACCAACACACTTTCATTTTCATTCAAACCCCCAATCAACTCAAGATCTTCCTTCTTCTCCAACATTTTCAACACCATTCTGTGTTTGCACACCACATCTCCCTACTAACATTCTCCAAACCATATATTTTAATCCAACATTCCACCCTTACATAAAACCACGGAACAGCAAAACATACCGGTTTCTTTCTATCAATCTCAAATAAACCATATCGTCTTAAAACATTTCCACAAGCATACTTTACCATACAACCAGCCATGCTATCCTTACCACTCAGAACCACACACCTACTAACATATTTCACAGCCAAAAATCTCTCCACATTTGAAAAACCCTTACCACCAACATTCGTACTCTTAACAACAACATCTCTTTTCAAACGCTCCATACCAGAACTCCAGAAAAAAGAAAACAACACTCTCAAAATTCTCCGAAAAATCCTCTCAGGTGGCGGAAAAACTAACGCCAAATATAACATAATAGGGATCAAAACCAATTTAATAACTAACAATTTTCCTTCCAAAGATAAAGTCCTTAAAAACCAAAACTGAAGTTTTCTACTCACTTTATCAAAAACATTCTCCCAACTTTCCAAACCTTTCAAATCCACATCAAATTTCACACCCAACACCTCAATTGCACCTTCAGTCACAGGCCATCCACAGGAATCAGGAATCTCTCTATCATTACCAAAAACTTTAACTTTACACTTATTCCAATTAACTCTGAAACCACTTGCCATACAAAAACATTCAACTAAAGTTTTCACCCTCCTCAAACCAGCCTGAGTCTCACATACCACACTCACATCATCCATATACCCAATCACTTTTAAAAACCTTCCATTACTACCAGGAACACTCACACCTCTAACTAATTTATCCTTCCTCAAACTAGTTAATAATGGCTCAATGACACATATAAATAACACAGGAGACAAAGGACATCCTTGACGCACTCCATATTTAACACAAAATTCCTCAGTCAAAAAAACATTAACCTGGACTTGACTCACAATATCACTATACAAACATTTAAACCATCCAATAATCTTACCAGAAAAACCTAAACGTTCTAAAACATGAAACATAAAATCATGCACTACCCTATCATATGCTTTTTCAAAATCCACAATAGCAACAGCAACAGACCTCATCCTCTGCCTCATATACCACAGTACATCACGTAGTAACAACAAACTTTCAGAAATCTGACGCCCAGGAACAGCACACACTTGCTCTTCACCCACAACCTTACCAATCACTCCACGCATTCTATTTGCCAACACCTTTTCAATAACCTTATAGTCAACATTCAACAACGTAATCGGCATCCAATTCCTCAAATCTCTCTTATCACCCTTTTTAAATAACAAAACAATCAAACCTTTCCTCATTGAAACAGGCAAAATATTCATTCTAAAAACAAACTTACAAACATCCAACATATCCATCCCAATCAAATTCCAAAAACAAGTATAAAATTCAACAGGGAAACCATCACAACCAGGTACCTTCCCATTCTTAAAACTCCTAACAACCTCTGCAATCTCATCCAAACTTAGATCCCTTTCTAACAAATCATTATCATATTTTCCAACTTAACCTCAATGTCTTCCAACAACTCATTTTCCAATAAAACATCTCTTGTTTTTTCTTTATACAGCTCACTGTAAAACTCATGAACTTCACGCAAAACATCATCCGTACCATTACTACAAGACTCATCCTTTTCCATTTTCTCCAATCTTGCCATAAAAACTATTTTCTTTCCTTTTTCATGCATACACTTTTTAATTATCTTTCTTGCTTCAGCAATTTCCTCATGCACATCAATACCACAATTTCTCAATTCATACAAATACAACAACCTCAGATACCATTTATCATACAACTCCCTTTCCATTCTAGCTTTCTCACAGCCTTTCTTAATAAAAAAACCCTCTTTATTTCAACCTTCAGCCATTCCCACCACATAAGCACATTACTAAAATCACATTTTCTTTCACGCCACCTTTCATACATCCAAACAAACTGACGCTTAAACTTCTCATCTTCTAACAAATCCACATTCAGTTTCCAAACACCCTTACCATACTTGATTTTCAAAACACAATTCACCTTACACATCAAAAGGGCATGATCCGTAAAGGGCATCCGCTTTAAAGAAAAATCATCAATACATAAAAATTTAGATAAAAAGCAAAAATCAATTTGAGATTTTATCCCACCACTATCACTAAAGAAAGTAAAACCCTCCCCTGAAAAAGAAACAGACCCGAAGGCATCCTTCAAACCGAAAGATTTAAGCAAATCAAGTAAAAACTTCCCTGAGCTATCCACAATACAATCACTCCCACCCTCTCTGTCCCCATTCTTAATAATACAATTAAAATCCCCAACCAAAAAAGTTGGCTCTCGACCTGGCAGAAAAAACTTTAAAGTTTCAAAATTAAGCAAAAGTTCTAACCTATTTGGAGAAGCATATACATTAAACAAACGAAAAACAGTCCCACAAAAACTAAAACTAACCAAAAGTACCCGACCTGGGACAATATGAACTACATTAAGAATAGAAAAACTAAACCCCTTAAACAAAACTCCCACCCCCCCATTCCTATCAGAAGAACAAGACCATACTTTAGGACCATATTCCCAGTCAGCACATTTAGGATGTTCAGAGAGACCACATTCCTGTAAAGAAAAAATATTAGCAGAACATACAGATAATAATTTAAAAATTGCAGCTCTCCTTGCTATAGTTGTCATACACCTGACATTAAGGGAAGAAATGGTCAGAAACATCACAAAAATAAATTAAAGAAAAACAAAAAAAGAAATAACATCAGGACTTCTTCTTTCCTTTCTTTTTCTTAGGACTCAAATGAGATCCTTTAAATCTGCCTCTGTGACGTTCCGACCTCCTAGGCTCCGCCTTGCCAGCCTCATAACCAGTAACTTCAGCTAGTTCGTTCACATCTCTTTTATCTAGATAACCAACAGAAGAGGCATCAGAAAAGTCACCTATACACTGGCTTGAGTCAGAAGGAACGTCTTTAGTAGAGACAGAAGGAAACTCTGAAATTAAAGAGTCAGCATCACTTGTAGTTTCTGGATCTGCACCCTTAACTACTGGAAGATCCAAATCAGGACTCTCCCATCCATCAGAATCCGCATCTTTTTTCCGCTTGGAGGCAGATTTTTTCCCTACAGTGTCCATATCCTCCTCAGAACAAGAGGACACAACAGCAGACCAATCAATGTTCTCCCCTTCACCAAGAACAGCATCAGGAGCAGGATCACAAGATGACTCAGTGAAGGAAAAATTATCTGTCCCAGGAACAGCAACAGTATCATCCACAGAATTGGGCAACAGGGCTTCAAGAACATCTGAAGCAGCTATCACATTAGATGTAGCAAGATCCACCTCCTGAAGATGAGATTGGGCTTCCCCCACCTTCTCAGCAACAGGAACCACCACAGGAGCATCAGACACCTCTCCGACAGGGACCCCAACTGCAGATTTCTTACACAAAAGAGGTAATATAGAGTTCAATGCCTCATCAGAGACCTCCTCCTCATTCACAGATGGCTCAACTGCAACTGAAGATGTTTTTTTGCAACATCAGCATAGGAAGGCTTCACTCTATCAAGCCCCTGCAACATCATCAAAGGACACATCCTGCACAGATGACTTGAAGAACCACACAGGTCACAGGTCCGGCGTTTACTACAGTGGGCAACAAGATGATCCTCCTCACCACAATTTCGACATCTGGCACCTGGGCAATTTTCAGCAATGTGACCAAACAGGTTGCAGATATGGCAAAAAAGAGGCATGTCGTCATAGTATAGGAAACCTCTATTTCCACCAATGGCGAAAGTCTGTGTAGGGTGTTTCTTTCCACCAATACCTAATTCATCTGGCACAAACCACACCCAGAACCTGCGCTTTCCATTGAAAGTCCCAAACTGATTCTTCAGCTTGCTACCTCCTTGAACATCATCAAAGTAGCGACAAAGAAACAGACAAATTTCCACATCAGTGACCCAAGGGTTGTACATATGTACTGTCACCGGGATTCTTCTCTCCCTCTGCACACAGGCTACAAATTTTATGCCAACCAACTCTGGAGCAGCAGCCATATCAATAGTCCGTTGATAGCAGGTCTGTAAATGATGCTCATCGGTGAAAGCCACATCAAAAATCCCTCTTGAAGGGAAAGACTGAACACAATGCAAACTTGCTCTTGGTATTTTCAAAACACCCTCCAAAACCACCTGCTGGACATGAGCCAAACCAATCTTCTCTTGGAAGTCCTCAGAAATCAACACCCGAAGTGTATTGGGAACATTTGGCACATTGTAGTACATTTGTACATTTAGTACATTTGTTAAAGATAATGAAAGTTAAATTATTTTATTCCAACTAAATGATACATGCTTGCCAAACATATGACATTTTTATTTAAAAACAAATGCTAAATTAGGGCCTAGATTACAAGTGGAGTGCTAAATATCGTTTGCGATAATGTGCGCTTGTATTACAAGTAAATCACAATGCATTCACATTGCTAGAAAGCGTTGCGCTCATGAGAGAGCGCTTCCATAGGCTTCTATGGGAGCCTCGTTCTGATGCTGTCAGAGACAGCATCAGAACCTCACACAGCGAAGGGAATAAGAAGCGCAGCAGTGGGCAGCATTTTTAAACATATATGTATATGAACATATGCATATATATGTATGAGTATATACACATATTAACACATAAATATAAATATATATATATATATATATATATATATATATATATATATATATATATATAATTAATTAATCATATACATACATATTTACATTGCGGTCTATGGGAACACACAGTTCCCATAGATCACAATGTAAAGGCACTTTTCAGTGACATTTTCAGTGACATTCCACCAACTTTAAAGCCCCAAAACTGTATAGGGCAGTCATTGTTTATTAAAAACAAGGTACATTTTTTAAATGAAAAAAATATAATGCCCTCTATTTTGAGGGCATTTGGGGCACTATTAGAAAATTAACCAGAGATCTAATGTCTGCTTAAATTTTGGAGCGCTAATTATAATGGCTGGTTAATTATCACGGGCAAATTTGAAGTTTTTTGGGTGCGCAATAATTTAAATCTCCACTTGTAATCTACCCTTTATTCTTTAGCAAATGTAACAATTGATTATCAAATGCAACATTCAAATATTTAAAAATAAACTCATTGAAATTAACATTCTCATAGGGGTATATTTATCAAGGGCTAGGGGAATTCTCTTTTGCATTCTCCTCCTAGTTCACTGCAGCTCGCCCTTGGAGAGGCACACTGGTGCGCACAATTGTATCAAAAACTTGCATGTAATAATTTGCGCTGGTTGGAAGGCGAGCTGGGGCGAATTATGTTGAATTTCTCCTTGTGAAAAAAGGAAGTTCTACTGATTTATCTTTTAATTTTTAATTAGGTATTTTTTTCCCTCAAGAAATATATAACATTTGGGTTTTACATGGGGCAAATTTGCGCATTAATTTTGATGCGTTACCACAATACATTTTTACTTTAATTTTGTTATAATAATGACCCAATATAACCATAACACATTCAAACTGTTAATACAATTTTTGTTCTTTGTAGGGCAATTTTGCATTCTTTATTTGGCTTATGTATCTAGCCAAAGATAGACTTGCTAGAATCAGAAAGTGCTACATCAGAAATAGATGTGAGCATGACACAAGCTCAAAAACATAATGATTTCTAATGCTGTTCTCCACAGTACCTATGGAGAACTATAATGTGCATATTTGTAGGAGAACTTTGTGTTCTCCAAAGGTGCAAAAAGAAGATAAATTGGTGATAACTGGGTAAATTGCTAAGGCAGACTGTAGGAGATGCGACTAAAACTAGCAAATGTAACCCTTTTTTTAGCACACTGGTCCACCTTGGCGAACGCAAACAAAGTGAGAGGAATGTATAGACGGACTTCCCAATTTTAGGCGCACTTTGCATTAATACATCAGGGGATTGAGTCGTATGTAGATTTATAGGGGCCGAATTATCAAGCTCCTGTTTCCACGCGAGCCTTCAGGCTCTAAAGACCGCGACTCAATAACTTGTCTGCTGCCTCTGAGGCTGCGGACATGAATCTGCCCATTCCTATACGATCGGGCTGATTGACACCCCCTGCTAGCGGCTGATTGGCCACGAATGTGCAGGAGCAGCATTGCACAAGCAGTTCACAAGAACTGCTTGTGCAATGATAAAAGTCGTAAGCGTATGCTGTCGGCATTTATCTATGCGTGGCGGAAATGATTACGCTACATCGTAGAGACAACTATAATCAGTATAAAAAGAGAACATTTGTTCTATCATTTGAATGCCAAAATACAAACAACCATCTTTAATCAAGGGGCAGTAAAGTCAAAATGAAACTTAAATGTAATAGATAGATCAAGAAGTTTTAAGCAACTTTCCATTTTACTTCTATTATCAATTTTGCTTGGTTCTCTTGGTATCCTTTGCTAAAGAGTAATCCTAGGTGAGCAAAGGAGCAGAGTTTGCAACATTGTTTATAGCAATGTTATACATAGTTTCAAACACTGCTTCCCTAGACTTCTAAATATGCACGCTTCTGAGCTCCTATCAGCCTACCTAGATTTATTCTTCAACACAGGACACCAAGAGAACAAAACGAATGTGATAATAGAAGTAAATTTTGATTTATTTTTTTTTAAATTGTATGTTCTGTCTGAATCATGAACGTTTAAAGGGACATAAAAAAACATTTTTTTCTTTCATTGATTTAGAAAGAACATGCAATTTTTTTTATATATATACATTTTTATTGACTTCCAACAGATTTGTACATTTTAAAAGGAAAACAGGAGTGAACAATTACAAACCAAAAAATCAATACATAATCAAGGAAATGTTATTATACCTGGTTTACTACTAGACAAAAAAATTAAGAAAATAAATAAAGGCAAAGGAGAAATGAAACCTTTCTAGTTTATGTAAACCATAAAAGTCTAACTCTCTAACTTCAGCTAACATTTCATATTCTTTTAAATTTTCTGTTGGAATTTTTTTTGTGTGTGTTTTTTTTTTAATCCAAAATAATAAAAAAAAAAGACAAAAAAAGACAAAACAAACCCAGAAATAAAATATTACCATAAACCTAACAGTACTAATTCTGTATTTCTAAATGGGTAAATTAAATATTTAATTTCACTTGGGGGAAGAGATTTGATAAAGACTGACCACTTTCTAAAAAATCGAATAACGTCGTTTTCATCATTTAGGTCAGTATCTATCTGTTCGAGAATACACTGTTTTTTAAGGCAGTTTTTAACCTCTTGAATACTGGGGGTGCCCTATTTTTCCATTTTTTAAGGATTTAATATCTTACTGCTAAAATAACTAAATTTACAGTTTTGGTATTTATGAGCCGGTCCTGCGAATCCTTCCAAAGATATACTATGTGTAGCGGTGATAGAATCAGAGGGGAGGTTCCCAATGCCCCAAGCCAGTATTGTATTTTTAACCAAAATTGTTGGATGATTGGGCAATCCCATAACATGTGTATGAGATTGGCCGAAGGTAAAGAACATCTAGGACAACAGTTAACGTCAGGATTCCCACATCTGAAGCCCTTCTCAGGAGTAAAAAAAGTCATAAGCAACAATTTTATATGAGATTCTCTCCATGTAGATGAGAGGGTAATTCTTGAGACCTCAGATATTGAAGATTGTATTAAACCAGGGTCCCCGCAATTCTGCGGCAATACCGCTGCCCATTAAATAGATATTTTTTCCAAGTTCAAATCTCCTTTTAAAGAACTTAGGTCTAAATAACTAGAAGAGATTGACGTGATACCGTTTTTAGTTAGAACTAACCATTTTTCTATAGCCCCAAGTGTCCAGTTCCATCCAAAATTATTTACTAAGCTCAAGGCAAAGTGCCTTGCTTGCAGGTAGGCGAAAAACTCCTTGTGTGAAAGGTTGAACTCCTCTCTTAAAGAACCAAAAGTTTTTATACATTTCCTGTCAAAATCCAATAACTGGGAGCTTTTATCAAGACCCAGAGCCTCCCATCTTTGAAAAGGAGGTGATTGGAGTCCGGCTTGGAATTGCGGATTACCTGATAATGGCATGAAATTGGACACACAATGTTCTACATTAAGGAGTTTACAAACTTTCCACCAGGCCTGGAGTGGATTAAACATAGTCCTCAATTTTTTTACCTCTCTAGGTAGAGAGCTGGGAGTACAATGAATAATTGCTGAGGGGGCATATGGAGACAATGCATTTTTCTCAAGTTCATTGTCAGTCACATAGTTTCTCTCGGCAATCCAATCCATAATCAGACGAACATGATATGCATAATTGTATATCTTAATATCAGGCAGGGCTAACCCCGCATATTTTCTAGGAAGAGATAATTTAGATAAAGAAATTCTGGGCTTTTTATTTTGCCAAATGAATTTTCTTAGAGCAGTGTTAAATGTTAAAACATCTTTTCCTTTAAGAATCAGAGGGGTATTTTGTAGAATATAAACGCCTAGATTTAGAGTTCTGCGGCCAAAGGGGTGCGTTAGCTACACATGCTTTTTTTCCCCCCGCACCTTTTAAATACTGCTGGTATTTAGAGTTCACAGAATGGCTGCATTAGGCTCCAAAAAGGGAGCGTAGAGCATAATTTACCGCCACTGCAACTCTAAATACCAGCGGTGCTTACAGACGCGGCAAGCTTAAAAAACGTGCTCGTGCACGATTCCCCCATAGGAAACAATGGGGCCATTTGAGCTGAAAAAAAACCTAACACCTGCAAAAAAGCAGCGTTCAGCTCCTAACGCAGCCCCATTGTTTCCTATGGGGAAACACTTCCTAAGTCTGCACCTAACACCCTAACATGAACCCCGAGTCTAAACACCCCTAGCCTTACACTTATTAACCCCTAATCTGCCACCCCCGCTATCGCTGACCCCTGCATTATACTATTAACCCCTAATCTGCCGCTCCGTACACAGCCGCAACCTACGTTATCCCTATGAACCCCTAATCTGCTGCCCCTAACACCGCCGACCCCTATATTATATTTATTAACCCCTAATCTGCCGCCCCCAACATCGCCGCCACCTACCTACAATTATTAACCCCTAATCTGCCGACCGGACCTCACCGCTACTATAATAAAGTTATTAACCCCTAATCTGCCTCCCTCCCGCCTCAATAACCCTATAATAAATAGTATTAACCCCTAATCTGCCCTCCCTAACATCACCGACACCTAACTTCAAGTATTAACCCCTAATCTGCCGACCGGACCTCACCGCTACTCTAATAAATGTATTAACCCCTAAAGCTAAGTCTAACCCTAACCCTAACACCCCCCTAAATTAAATATAATTTTTATCTAATGAAATAAATTATTTATTATTAAATAAATTATTCCTATTTAAAGCTAAATACTTACCTGTAAAATAAACCCTAATATAGCTACAATATAAATAATAATTATATTGTAGCTATTTTAGGATTAATATTTATTTTACAGGCAACTTTGTATTTATTTTAACCAGGTACAATAGCTATTAAATAGTTAATAACTATTTAATAGCTACCTAGTTAAAATAATTACAAAATTACCTGTAAAATAAATCATAACCTAAGTTACAATTAAACCTAACACTACACTATCAATAAATTAATTAAATAAAATACCTACAATTATCTACAATTAAACCTAACACTACACTATCAATAAATTAATAAAATAAAATACCTACAAATAAATACAATTAAATAAACTAACTAAAGTACAAAAAATAAAAAAAGAACTAAGTTACAAAAAATAAAAAAATAATTTACAAACATTATAAAAATATTACAACAATTTTAAGCTAATTACACCTACTCTAAGCCCCCTAATAAAATAACAAAGCCCCCCAAAATAAAAAAAATGCCCTACCCTATTCTAAAATAAAAATTGAAAAGCTCTTTTACCTTACCAGCCCTTAAAAGGGCCTTTTGCGGGGCATGCCCCAAAGAATTCTGCTCTTTTGCCTGTAAAAAAAAACATACAATACCCCCCCAACATTACAACCCACCACCCACATACCCCTAATCTAATTAAAACCCCCCTTAAATAAACCTAACACTAAGCCCCTGAAGATCTCCCTACCTTATCTATCACCGATCCGTCCACCGAACTATAAAATCTGCGGATAAGGGCGGCGGTATAGTCGTGATGGACACCGCAAAATATCTTATTGAAGCCCACAGACTCTTAGACAATACCACAACATATAAAAAATTGGATCTTAATCCTACAAATAAATATGCACAAACACTGAACAAATTGCTGGTAGAAGGTAAAAGATCAGGTGTATTAAATGAAAAAGAATTTCAATTTCTAACTCCCCAAAATCCAAGAATACCGATCTTTTACTTTCTACCAAAAATTCTCAAGAGCCTAATCGATCCCCCTGGTAGGCCCATCATATCAGGGATCGATTCCATCTCCTCCAATCTTTCAAGATATGTAGATGGATACCTGCAAAAATATGTAACAAATTTAAGCTCTTATTTGAGGGATTCCACTCAAGTTCTCAACATCTTAAACACTTTCCAGTGGGAAGATGATATGTATCTAGCCACCTGTGATGTAACGTCACTGTACACAGTGATAGACCATAAAAAGGGAATGGAGGCAATCAACCACTATTTAACAAAAGACACAGACATGCCAGAAATACATAACTATTTCTCCTTTAATAACAAGTTTTATCTCCAAATAGAAGGAACAGCAATGGGTACAAGGTTTGCACCTAGCTATGCCAATCTCTTCATGGGTCTTTGGGAAGAAAATTTCTTTGGATCCGGCGGCTATGGTGCAAACCTTGTACTCTACAAAAGGTACATAGATGACCTGATAATAATTTGGAAAGGGCAGGAAACCGATTTAATTCAAATGTTTGAAAAAATGAACCAAAATAATTTAGGTCTACATTTTACACATAACCAAAGTAAAGAGGTAATTACTTTCCTTGATTTGGAAATTATGGCACTGGGCAATAAGATAGAGACAAAAACATACTTCAAACAAGTTGACTGTAATAATTATTTGCATGCCAAAAGTTGTCATCTGGATGCTTGGAAAGATAACATACCAATAGGGCAGTGTCTTAGAGTCCGAAAAAACTGCTCTAGGATGGCAGATTTTGAAGATCAGGCAGGAACACTAATTGAAAGATTTAACTCAAGAGGCTATAACACAACACATACCAAAAAAGCATTGGAAAGGGCTAAAAACACAAATAGGGAATCACTACTAGTATACAAAGAAAAAACAAATATAGACGAAAATATAATAAAAATTCCCTTCATAACTGATTACCACATTGACCATAATGTGGTGAAAAAAATTATAAAAAAGCATTGGCATCTCATCAAGGAAGACAATATCCTGGGAGAAAAAGTTACAGATAACCCCAGTTTTGTTTTCAAAAAAGTGAGTAATTTAAAATCAGCCCTTGCACCTAGTGAACTAAAAAAACTCAAAAACAACCAACTAATACAAAAAGACCTCCATGGACAGAAGTTAACAAGTTAACAGGCTTCTTCCCATGTTACACATGTAAGTCATGTAAACACAGCAATAAATCCAATACGATTCAGATAGGTCCTAACAATATCATACTAATCAAAGAACTTATAAGATGCTCACATAAAGGCATTATCTATGTCCTAAAATGCACTTGCAATCTTTTTTATTTTGGAGAAACTAAGAGAACTCTGAGAGATAGAATCAGGGAACATCTCAATAATATAGAGAATGGAATGGAAGACACACATCTTTATAAACATTTTAAAACCACACATAAGGGCAACATAAAAGATCTATCTTATTGGGGTATATACAAAGTAGAAAAACACTGGAGAGGTGGGGATATACAGAAGAAACTGCTTCTAAAAGAGGCAGAGTATATCTTTAAATTTGACACGCTATTCCCTAAAGGGTTAAATTCAGAACTGGATATCTCACCATTTCTTCTTGACTAAAGAATATATTTTTCTTGCATCCCAAACACAATAATTTTATTTCCCCATAACATGTATTCTCCATATTTCCTCTTATTCCCAATATATTTGGTCTAATTTTTACACACAATCTTTTTATGGCTTAGATTTAAATAAATAAAATTGTTTTATGGTAACTTGATAACTAAATATGTTTGGTCAAATTTATGACAAACAATATAATGGAGCAATGTATAAGGAGCAAGTGCAAACAAATGATACCGCCTTAACTATGAGATTACTATGAACCAATGAGAAACAGGATACACCTATTAAAGAGAGGAGTCAAACAGTCCAAATCATTCTTGATAAAGCTCCTGGAGGGAGTGAAACGCGTAGAAGTTAAAGACTGCATACTTGACTCCACTATTCTTTGAGCCGAATGAACCAACCCGGGTTGATTGTTAATAAAGGACACTAAAGAGAAACATCATCTGAACCTGCCTGCTAACAGCACTAAGTGCAGGTGAATTTATCTTCATCAGATACATCTCCGCTGACCGGTACCTAATAAGTACTAAGTATCAGAAATAAGAAGAAATTTGCATACCTAGTATCGGATGCAAGAAGGTATTCTGTATATTAACAATTGTCTAAGCAGTGATTGGCAGACGCAAGACAAGCCCCCACACATCGGGTGTGACGTCAGACGCCAACAACACGAGGACACTGTCAGAAGAACCGAGCCGCAGGACGCACAGGATACCCTGCTTTTGTTCACGCATACAATAAGGTACCATCTGTATGAGAGTTGCAAACTGCAATCTTAAGATACTTGCAATATAAGATTACTGGACATTTCTCTTGGTTCATACATATGGACATGATAATTATTTCTGAAAGTTTGCTGTGAAACTAATACAAAGGCCTGATCTAATTTGGTACAAAGATACAACTCTATATAATATTTTTTTCTTATGCACAGCTCTACTTTAAGCTCCATTTTTTACACAAGTTTTATCAAGTTGGTATGTGAATTTTAAATGGAAGTTTATGTGTAATTCTATGAACTCTGAAATACTCACGAGAAATCTTGGCAAATTGCTTAGTCACACCACAGTAGATATTTTTCGAGTGACCAATAAAATAAGCAGTAAACTAATATTTCTCATGAAGTACTAATCAGTACTACTTTTATTTTCATGTCTGTTTTTTTACTTTTCCTGATCGAATTGTACTAGAGACGTCTCTAAAAAATCTTTTTAATCATATTGTAATCAATAAACCACTTGTCTTTTAGAAACTTTTCTGATCTGACTTTATCAATACTTTAAAGATTTATCACTGATATCTATTACAGATAATAATTTCACACAAGTATCTTCAGCTATTAGCGCCCTTACAAAACCTCTCCTTTTTTCACGACTAAGTTACAATTAAACCTAACACTACACTATCATTAAATAAATTAAATAAATTAAATACAAATACCTACAAATAAATACAAATAAATACACTAACTAAAGTACAAAAAATAAAAAAAGAACTAAGTTACAAAAAATAAAAAAATAATTTACAAACATTATAAAAATATTTCAACAATTTTAAGCTAATTACACCTACTCTAAGCCCCCTAATAAAATAACAAAGCCCCCCAAAATAAAAAAAATGCCCTACCCTATTCTAAAATAAACATTGAAAAGCTCTTTTACCTTATCAGCCCTTAAAAGGGCCTTTTGCGGGGCATGCCCCAAAGAATTCTGCTCTTTTGCCTGTAAAAAAAAAATACAATACCCCCCCCCCCCCAACATTACAACCCACCACCCACATACCCCTAATCTAACCCAAACCCCCCTTAAATAAACCTAACACTAAGCCCCTGAAGATCTCCCTACCGTATCTTCACCATGCCGGGTATCACCGATCCGTCCAGAAGAGGCTCCGAAGTCTTCATCCAAGCCCAATAGAATGCGAGCTCAATCTGATTGGCTGATTGGATCAGCCAATCGGATTGAACTTGATTCTGATTGGCTGATTCCATCAGCCAATCAGAATTTTCCTACCTTTATTCCGATTGGCTGATAGAATCCTATCATTCGTCCGGAAGTCGTCGGCCAGGATGGATGTTCCGCGTTGGCGGGATGAAGATGGATCCGGAAGAAAGAAGATTGAAGATGCTGCTTGGATGAAGACTTCAGCCGGATGATGGACCTCTTCAGCCCCCGCTTGGATCAAGACTTCAGCCCGATGATGGATCTCTTCAGCCCCCGCTTGGATCAAGACTTCAACCGGATGATGGACCTCTTCAGCCCGATGATGGACCTCTTCAGCCCCCGCTTGGGCTTGGATGAAGACTTCAGAGCCTCTTCTGGACGGATCGGTGATAGATAAGGTAGGGAGATCTTCAGGGGCTTAGTTTTAGGTTTATTTAAGGGGGGTTTTGGTTAGATTAGGGGTATGTGGGTGGTGGGTTGTAATGTTGGGGGGGTATTGTATGTTTTTTTTTACAGGCAAAAGAGCAGAATTCTTTGGGGCATGCCCCGCAAAAGGCCCTTTTAAGGGCTGGTAAGGTAAAAGAGCTTTTCAATTTTTATTTTAGAATAGGGTAGGGCATTTTTTTATTTTGGGGGCTTTGTTATTTTATTAGGGGGCTTAGAGTAGGTGTAATTAGCTTAAAATTGTTGTAATATTTTTATAATGTTTGTAAATTATTTTTTTATTTTTTGTAACTTAGTTCTTTTTTTATTTTTTGTACTTTAGTTAGTTTATTTAATTGTATTTATTTGTAGGTATTTTATTTTATTAATTTATTGATAGTGTAGTGTTAGGTTTAATTGTAGATAATTGTAGGTATTTTATTTAATTAATTTATTGATAGTGTAGTGTTAAGTTTAATTGTAACTTAGGTTAGGATTTATTTTACAGGTAATTTTCTAATTATTTTAACTAGGTAGCTATTAAATAGTTATTAACTATTTAATAGCTATTGTACATGGTTAAAATAAATACAAAGTTGCCTGTAAAATAAATATTAATCCTAAAATAGCTACAATATAATTATTCGTTATATTGTAGCTATAATAGGGTTTATTTTACAGGTAAGTATTTAGCTTTAAATAGGAATAATTTATTTAATAATAAATAATTTATTTCGTTAGATAAAAATTATATTTAACTTAGGGGGGTGTTAGGGTTAGGGTTAGACTTAGCTTTAGGGGTTAATACATTTATTAGAGTAGCGGCGAGGTCCGGTCGGCAGATTAGGGGTTAATACTTGAAGTTAGGTGGCAGCGATATTAGGGAGGGCAGATTAGGGGTTAATACTATTTATTATAGGGTATTTGAGATGGGAGTGAGGCGGATTAGGGGTTAATAACTTTATTATAGTAGAGGTGAGGTCTGGTCGGCAGATTAGGGGTTAAGAATTGTAGGTAGGTGGCGGCGACGTTGGGGGGCTAGATTAGGGGTTAATAAATATAATATAGGGGTCGGCGGTGTTAGGGGCAGCAGATTAGGGGTACATAGGGGTAACGTAGGTTGCGGCGGTGTGCGGTCGGCAGATTAGGGGTTAAAAAATGTATTAGAGTGGCGGCGATGTAGGGAAACCTCAGTTTAGGGGTGCATAGGTAGTTTATGGGTGTTAGTGTACTTTAGAGCACAGTAGTTAAGAGCTTTATGAACCGGCGTTAGCCCAGAAAGCTCTTATCTCCTGGCTTTTCTCTGCGGCTGGAGTCTTGTCGTTAGATTTCTAACGCTCACTTCATCCAAGACTCTAAATACCGGCGTTAGAAAGATCCCATTGAAAAGATAGGATACGCAAATGGCGTAGGGGGATCTGCGTTATGGAAAAGTCGCGGCTGGAAAGTGAGCGTTAGACCCTTACCTACACGACTCTAAATACCAGCGGTAGCCCAAAACCAGCGTTAGGAGCCCCTAACGCTGGTTTTGACGGCTAACGCAGAACTCTAAATCTAGGCGATAGTATTTTAGGGAGGCACACCATTTTATAAAGGGCAATGCGACCAGATAGTGAGAGAGGAAGGTTTTGCCAATTTTTCAAATTGTCTTTAATTTTGTTCAACACTGGAAGGATGTTAAGATCGTACCATATATCTGGGTTAGAAGAAATCATAATACCCAGATATCTAAAAGAGCTGCCCACTACTCTAAATGGTATATTCAAAAGGGAGTCCTTAGATTGCTTGATCCAAAGGAGTTCGGATTTTGAAGTATTCACCCTATAGCCCGAAAAGGAGCCAAATTGCTTAATAATAGAAACTAATTTAGGAATATTTATAGAGGTATTAGAGATATATATTAAGATATCATCGGAATATAGTGTGATTTTCATCTCTTTCTTACCAATTTTAATACCATTGAGATGTTGTCTAATAAATATGGCTAAGGGCTCAATAGAAATGTTGAAGAGAAGGGGAGAAAGAGGGCACCCCTGGCGAGTTCCTCTTTTGAGAAAAATATCTGGGGAGATCAAACCGTTAACTAATAATCTGGTGGAAGCTGTTTTATATAAATTGTTAACAAAATTAAGAAAGTTGCCAAAGAAGCCAAATTGTTGAAGAGAATACAGCAAATGATCAAAATGGACTGAATCAAAGGCTTTCTCAGCATCTATCGAGATAATTGCAGAGTCAGGGACGTCCCTCTCTTCTCCCCTCTCCACTTCCTCCTTAGTTTTAAAGTAATCTATGGTAAGGAAAAGTTCCCTTATCTTAGCTGATGAATTTCTTTTAAGTATAAAACCTGCCTGGTCTTTATGAATAACTTTAGGGAGGAGTGTTTGCATTCTTGAGGCTAAGATTGATGACATTATTTTATAGTCCACATTTAACAATGCTATGGGCCTATAAGATTCTTTCTTATCAAGCTCCTTCCCTGGTTTAAGTATTAAGGTAGTATATGATGCCGTGAAACTCGATGATGGAGTATTACCCTTTATATAGATGTCCATGTATAATAAAGATAGGTGTGGCGATATTGTTGAGGAGAGCATTTTATAGAGTTCGTTGGGAAGTCCGTCTGGGCCCGGGGCTTTATTAGAGGAGAGGTCTTGAATTGCTTTAGATATTTCAATCTCAGATATGGGAGAATTAAGGGGTTCAACCAAGTCTAAGGATAAGGTATGAAAGGCAATTTTTTCCCAAAAAGTTTTTTGTTCACAAGAATTCTAAATATTTAAAGAATACAAATCTTGGTAATATTCAGAAAAATATTGTATAAGTTCTTCTGATGTTGATAAAAATGTACCTTCTTTCTGTAGAGTCAATAATTGAGGATTGTTTCTCTCTTTTTACTAGTTTGGCAAGAAGTTTTCCTGTTTTACTTCCATGTCTATATAATCTGGCTTGAAATTTTAAATCTCTCTGGGTAGTTTTATATAAAAGAAAGGAATCCCTCACTTTCAATTCTTGCACATATCGTGCCCAATTTTCAGGCGTTTTTTTCTAAAAGATAAGAGTTGTATGAATTAGAAATAGATTTAAAAATGTCCTTTTCCCTAGCCTTGAGCTTTTTTGTTCTGCTTATAATGTAAGCTAAGATCTCTTATCTCAGTACTGCTTTTGCAGTTTCCCAAAAAATAATAGGGCGATTTATATATTCTGAGTCGAAAGAGGTAAATTCTTGAAATTTGGAGTTAAGCTAATTCTTAAACTTAATATATGAGGCAGCGGACATGAATCTGCCCGTTCCTATACGATCGGGCTGATTGACACCCCCTGCTAGCGGCTGATTGGCCGCGAATGTGCAGGAGCAGCATTGCACAAGTAGTTCACCAGAACTGCTTGTGCAATGATAAAAGTCGTAAGCGTAGGCTGTCGGCATTTATCTATGTGCGGCGGAAATGAAACGCTACATCGTAGAGACAACTATAATCAGTATAAAAAGAGAACATTTGTTCTATCAGTTGAATGCCAAAATACAAACAACCATCTTTAATCAAGGGGCAGTAAAGTCAAAATGAAACTTAAATGTAATAGATAGATCAAGAAGTTTTAAGCAACTTTCCATTTTACTTCTATTATCAATTTTGCTTGGTTCTCTTGGTATCCTTTGCTAAAGAGTAATCCTAGGTGAGCAAAGGAGCAGAGTTTGCAACATTGTTTATAGCAATGTTATACATAGTTTCAAACACTGCTTCCCTAGACTTCTAAATATGCACGCTTCTGAGCTCCTATCAGCCTACCTAGATTTATTCTTCAACACAGGACACCAAGAGAACCAGTAAATTTTAATTATTTTTTTTTTTAAATTGTATGTTCTGTCTGAATCATGAACGTTTAAAGGGACATAAAAAAACATTTTTTTCTTTCATTGATTTAGAAAGAACATGCAATTTTAAACAACTTTCTAATTATCTAATTTGCTTCATTTTCTTGATATTTTTGCTGAACACATATCTAGCAGCTGCTGATTGGTGGCTGCACATAGATGCCTCATGCGATTGGCTCACCCAAGTGTATTGCTATTTTTTCAACAAAGAATAACTAAAGAATGAAGCAAAATAGATAATAGAAGTAAATTGGAATGTTGTTTAAAATTGTATTCTCTATCTGAATCATGAAAGAAAATGTTAGGTTTAGTGTCCCTTTAATTTTGAATTTACTGTCTCTTTAATAATCACAACAACTCAAATTACTTACTTTTAACATATATAAATGAGACCAGATAATGAGTAAAGGAAATACTCCAAAGGAGCCCGTATCCCCTAAAGACAGCATATGTAAAACACAAAATACCCCCTCATGAAATAAAAGATTAGTCTTTTACAAATGATGTGCCATAGGAACCACTTGTCTGTGTGCTGACTTTCAGGGTGTTTTGAGCTTTAAATTAAAAACTAGCACATTGATATAAGCATTAAAATGGGCAGACAATGCCTTTTTGGAAAGTAAAGAGGAGCATTATGGCAGCAGTGACCACCTGATAAAACCATAGACATGTCCCCTCTAGTACCTACCTCTTTACTTAGAGAGACATGAAACTGCTTATGTAAAAACACCAACCCACTGATTCAAACGAAGGGTCATGTGCCTATTAGTTTCTGTGAGAGCAGCCAATAGAATGCAAGCTCAAGCCTATTGGCTGATTGGAACAGCCAATAGAATGCAAGCTCAATCCTATTGGCTGATTGGATCAGCCAATAGGATTGAAGCTCAATCCTATTGGCTGATTGCATCAGCCAATAGGATTTTTTCACCTTTAATTCCCATTGGCTGATAGACTTAGAGGAACCTTCATTCTTCAGTCGCCGTGGAAAGAAGAGGATGCTCCGCGCCGGATGTCTTGAAGATGGAGCCGCTCTGCACCGGATGGATGAAGATAGAAGATGCCATCTGGAGGAAGACTTCTGCTGGCTTGCATGAAGACTTTGACCCACTTGGATGAAGACTTCTGCCGGCTTCGATGAGGATTCTGCCGCTTCGTTGAGGACTTCTGCCGGCTTCGTTGAGGATGAATGTCGGGTCTTCAAAAACTGTAAGTGGATCTTCGGGGGTTAGTGTTAGGTTTTATTAAGGGTTTATTGGGTGGGTTTTATTTTTAGATTAGGGCTTTTGGGTGGAAAAATGGCAATGGGGAGCATAGGTTTTTTAGTTAGGATTTTATTTGGGGGATGGTTGTGTGGGTGGTGGGTTTTACTGTTGGGGGTTGTTTGCATTTTTTTTTTTACAGGTAAAAGAGCTGATTTCTTTGGGGCAATGCCCCGCAAAAGGCCTGTTTAAGGGCTATTGGTAGTTTAGTTTAGGCTAGGGTTTTTTTTTTTATCTTGGGGGGCTTTTTTATTTCGGTAGGGCTATTAGATTAGGTGTAATTAGTTTAAATATCTGATAATTTCTTTTTTATTTTGTGTTATTTAGTGTTTTTTTTGGAATTTAGTTAATTGGATTTAATTAATGTAATTTATTTAATTGTAGTGTAAGGTTAGGTTTTAGTGTCACTCAGGTTAGGTTTTATTTTACAGGTCAATTTGTATTTATTTTAACTAGGTAGCTAGTAAATAGTTAATAACTTTTTACTAACTATTCTACCTAGTTAAAATAAATACAAACTTGCCTTTGAAATAAAAATAAAACCTAAGCTAGATACAATGTAACTATTAGTTATATTGTAGCTATCTTAGAGTTTATTTTACAGGTAAGTATTTAATTTTAAATAGGAATTATTTAGTTAATGATAGTAATTTGTATTTAGATTTATTTTAATTATATTAAAGTTAGGGGTGTTAGGGTTAGACTTAGGGTTAGTTTTAGGGGTTTCTAACTTTAGTATAGTGTCTGCGATTTTGGGGGCAGCAGATTAGGGGTTAATAACAGTAATGTAGGTTGCGGCGATGTTAGGGACAGCAGATTAGCGGTTAATAATATTTAACTAGTGTTTACGATGCGGGAGTGAGGCGGTTTAGGGGTTAATATGTTTATTATAGTGGCAGAGATATCTGGAGGGGCAAATTAGGGGTTAATAATTTTATTTTAGTGTTTGCGATGCGGGAGGGCCGCGGTTTAGGGGTTAATAGGTAGTTTATGGGTGTTAGTGTACTTTTTAGCACTTTAGTTATGAGTTTTATGTTACGGCGTTGTAGCATAAAACCCATAACTACTGACTTTCAGTTTAAGTTATGGATCTTGTAGTTTTAGGCTGTACCGCTCACTTTTTGGCCGGACAGACAGACTCGTAATACCGGCGCTATGGAAGTCCCATTGAAAAAGGACTTTTGGAAAGCTGCGGTAGTTATGTTGCGTTGCAGCTAAACCTGCAAGACTCATAATACCAGCGGTAGTGAAAAAGAGCCTTAACGCTGCTTTTTCACTCATACCGCAAAACTCGTAATCTAGCCGAATATTAGCTATAACAAAACTTATTATAATTTAGCTCACATACGGCTAGATTTAGAGTTTTGACGGTAACGACCCGCGTAGCTAACGCTGGCTTTTTTCTGGCCGCACCTTTAAAATAACTCTGGTATTGAGAGTCCACAGAATGGCTGCGTTAGGCTCCAAAAAAGGAGCGTAGAGCATTTTTAACGCAACTGCAACTCTCGATACCAGAGTTGCTTACGGACGCGGCCAGCCTCAAAAACGTGCTCGTGCACGATTCCCCCATAGGAAACAATGGGGCTGTTTGAGCTGAAAAAAAACCTAACACCTGCAAAAAAGCCGCGTTCAGCTCCTAACGCAGCCCCATTGTTTGCTATGGGGAAACACTTCCTACGTCTGCACCTAACACCCTAACATGTACCCCGAGTCTAAACACCCCTAACCTTACACTTATTAACCCCTAATCTTCCGCCCCCGCTATCGCTGACCCCTGCATATTATTTTTAACCCCTAATCTGCCGCTCCGTAAACCGCTGCTACTTACATTATCCTTATGTACCCCTAATCTGCTGCCCCTAACACCGCCGACCCCTATATTATATTTATTAACCCCTAATCTGCCCCCCACAAAGTCGCCTCCACCTGCCTACACTTATTAACCCCTAATCTGCCGAGCGGACCGCACCGCTATCATAATAAAGTTATTAACCCCTAATCCGCCTCACTAACCCTATAATAAATAGTATTAACCCCTAATCTGCCCTCCCTAACATCGCCGACACCTAACTTCAATTATTAACCCCTAATCTGCCGACTGGAGCTCACCGCTATTCTAATAAATGTATTAACCCCTAAAGCTAAGTCTAACCCTAACACTAACACCCCCCTAAATTAAATATAATTTTAATCTAACAAAATTAATTAACTCTTATTAAATAAATTATTCCTATTTAAAGCTAAATACTTACCTGTAAAATAAATCCTAATATAGCTACAATATAAATTATAATTACATTGTAGCTATTTTAGGATTAATATTTATTTTACAGGCAACTTTGTAATTATTTTAACCAGGTACAATAGCTATTAAATAGTTAAGAACTATTTAATAGTTACCTAGTTAAAATAATAACAAAATTACCTGTTAAATAAATCCTAACCTAAGTTACAATTAAACCTAACACTACACTATCATTAAATTAATTAAATAAAATATCTACAATTACCTACAATTAAACCTAACACTACACTATCAATACATTAATTAAATACAATATCTACAAATAACTACAATGAAATAAACTAACTAAAGTACAAAAAATAAAAAAGAACTAAGTTACAAAAAATAAAAAAATATTTACAAACATAAGAAAAATATTACAACAATTTTAAACTAATTACACCTACTCTAAGCCCCCTAATAAAATAACAAAGCCCCCCAAAATAAAAAAATGCCCTACCCTATTCTAAATTACTAAAGTTCAAAGCTCTTTTACCTTACCAGCCCTGAACAGGGCCCTTTGCGGGGCATGCCCCAAGAAGTTCAGCTCTTTTGCCTGTAAAAAAAAACATACAATACCCCCCCCCAACATTACAACCCACCACCCACATACCCCTAATCTAACCCAAACCCCCCTTAAATAAACCTAACACTAAGCCCCTGAAGATCTTCCTACCTTATCTTCACCATACCAGGTTCACCGATCGGTCCAGAAGAGCTCCTCCGATGTCCTGATCCAAGCCCAAGCGGGGGGCTGAAGATGTCCATGATCCGGTAGAAGTCTTCATCCAAGCGGGGCAGAAGAGGTCTTCCATCCGATTGAAGTCTTCATCCAAGCGGCATCTTCTATCGTCATCCATCCGGAGCGGAGCGGCAGCATCCTGAAGACCTCCGACGCGGAACATCCATCCTGGCCGATGACTGAACGCCGAATGACGGTTCCTTTAAATGACGTCATCCAAGATGGCGTCCCTCGAATTCCGATTGGCTGATAGGATTCTATCAGCCAATCGGAATTAAGGTAGGAATATTCTGATTGGCTGATGGAATCAGCCAATCAGAATCATGTTCAATCCGATTGGCTGATCCAATCAGCCAATCAGATTGAGCTCGCATTCTATTGGCTGATCGGAACAGCCAATAGAATGCGAGCTCAATCTGATTGGCTGATCGGATCAGCCAATCGGATTGAACTTGATTCTGATTGGCTGATTCCATCAGCCAATCAGAATTTTCCTACCTTAATTCCGATTGGCTGATAGAATCCTATCAGCCAATCGGAATTCGAGGGACGCCATCTTGGATGACGTCCCTTAAAGGAACCGTCATTCTTCAGTTGGACGTCGCCAGATGAAGATGGGTCCGCGGTTGAGGTCTTCAGGATGGAGCCGGTCCTCATCGGATGAAGATAGAAGATGCCGCTTGGAAGAAGATGGTTGCCGGTCCGGATCTACTCTTCTTCCCGGATAGGATGAAGACTTTGGAGCCTCTTCTGGACTTCTTCAGCCGTCGGATGATGGATGTCTAGCCCCCGCTTGGGCTTAGGTGAAGATATCGGAGCCTGGAACGGACGGTCATACCTGGCATGGTGAAGACAAGGTAGGAAGATCTTCAGGGGCTTAGTGTTAGGTTTATTTAAAGGGGGTTTGGGTTAGATTAGGGGTATGTGGGTGGTGGGTTGTAATGTTGGGGGGGGTATTGTATGTTTTTTTTTACAGGCAAAAGAGCTGAATTCTTTGGGGCATGCCCCGCAAAGGGCCCTGTTCAGGGCTGGTAAGGTAAAAGAGCTTTGAACTTTAGTAATTTAGAATAGGGTAGGGCATTTTTTATTTTGGGGGTCTTTGTTATTTTATTAGGGGGCTTAGATTAGGTGTAATTAGTTTAAAATTGTTGTAATATTTTTCTTATGTTTGTAAATATTTTTTTATTTTTTGTAACTTAGTTCTTTTTTATTTTTTGTACTTTAGTTAGTTTATTTCATTGTAGTTATTTGTAGATATTGTATTTAATAAATTTATTGATAGTGTAGTGTTAGGTTTAATTGTAGGTAATTGTAGGTATTTTATTTAATTAATTTAATGATAGTATAGTGTTAGGTTTAATTGTAACTTAGGTTAGGATTTATTTTACAGGTAATTTTGTTATTATTTTAACTAGGTAACTATTAAATAGTTCTTAACTATTTAATAGCTATTGTACCTGGTTAAAATAATTACAAAGTTGCCTGTAAAATAAATATTAATCCTAAAATAGCTACAATGTAATTATTCGTTATATTGTAGCTATATTAGGGTTTATTTTACAGGTAAGTATTTAGCTTTAAATAGGAATAATTTATTTAATAAGAGTTAATTTATTTCGTTAGAATAAAATTATGTTTAACTTAGGGGGGTGTTAGGGTTAGGGTTAGAATTAGCTTTAGGGGTTAATAAATTTAATAGAGTAGCGGTGCGGTCCGCTCGGCAGATTAGGGGTTAATAAGTGTAGGTAGTTGGCGGCAACGTTGTGGGGGGCAGATTAGGGGTTAATAAATATAATATAGGGGTCGGCGGTGTTAGGGGCAGCAGATTAGGGGTACATAAGGATAACGTAGGTGGCGGTCGGCAGATTAGGGGTTAAAAAAATTTAATCGAGTGGCGGCGATGTGGGGGGACCTCAGTTTAGGGGTACATAGGTAGTTTATGGGTGTTAGTGTACTTTAGAGCACAGTAGTTAAGAGCTTTATGAACCGGCGTTAGCCCAAAAAGCTCTTAACTCCTGTTTTTTTTCTGCGGCTGGAGTTTTGTCGTTAGATTTCTAACGCTCACTTCAGACACGACTCTAAATACCAGAGTTAGAAAGATCCCATTGAAAAGATAGGATACGCAATTTATGTAAGGGGATCTGCGGTATGGAAAAGTCGCGGCTGAAAAGTGAGCGTTAGACCCTTTCCTGACTGACTCCAAATACCGGCGGTAGCCTAAAACCAGCGTTTGGAGCCTCTAACGCTGGTTTTCACGGCTACCGCCAAACTCTAAATCTAGGCCATATTTTTTTTATCCTTCACTTAACTGTAAATAAAATAGAATCTGGCGCAATGTAATTACCTGACATTTCAAGTCAGGTATTTTAAGTTGATTAACCACAAAAACTACCCATGAACCCTTTTTTGGCTAAAGTGATAATCCACAGTGAAGAACATGCCCCAGGCTGCATTTAATTGGCTGTGATATTACTGATCATTATGGGTTTCACATTTGTATAAACTACAATATGAGATTTGCATAAACTTACTTTGATTTACTTAACCAGTGATGAAATCAATAATATACTAGATGCAAACTGTGTGAAAAGTTAAGTCACACTCTGATACGGTCAATATGAACAGAGGTTAAATTGCATTGCATTGCTTTGTTGTTTAACACTGGTAAAGCCACAAAGACCATATTAATGCCCCAGGCTATCAGATTCACAGAATTTCAGCTGCAGTGAAATATGATACTCATGTATCAACTGTTGCTAAAATTATCATATGGATTTGTTCCAAAGATGCTGCAATTAAATCCAATATCTTCCTATGCAAGCAACAATTGTGCACGTGTATATAGTGGCCTACTAAGTGTTATTCCTTACCAGGGGCGGATTTAAAAACTCTTTGCCCCAGTGATCTTTCACTTAATCTTGTACTCCTTTGCCTACATGTCACACTGACCTTTAGAACCCAACATCCCTTCTCATTCTGGGTCTAAAGATCAAACACTTGCTGGCATGGAGAGAGATGGCACAATGTCTTTGGGTTATTTTTTAAGCATTATATTGTAATGCAGTTGACTCTCCTTTACATTCAGAAGTCTGCATAGTCAGATAAACAGTTCTTAAGGTAAAAATGACTTCTTAGATAATCTTGCAAGAGTGGAGAGGGACACTGTGCTGTAAAATGTGTTGTATATTGTTTGCAAACAGCCCATTTACCTTTCTTTTATTATTTTAAATAGCTACTTGTGCCTATTGAAACCACAACCTATACTGAAAATATGAATGTTACTGTATTCTCTATAGATAAGATATCTGAACAAGTGGCAGAATCAGAAATTAACCATCCAGTGGGGGTAGGGAGAGCCCAACCCATTTAAAAGGACATTTCTGCAACTGCTTAGAAATGAACATTTACAAGTACTTTTGTATACATCAGATTCAAGTCATTTTTGAGTTCATATATGTCCCTAATTTTCAGCTTTTATCTTCTCTGTTTGCCTTTGGTACCCTTATTATTTCCTCATGTCATAAATTCTATATAAGACTGAATTCTGATTCTGAGCTTCTGATTGGTCAACATTTGCATTGAAATTGACACTAAACTTAAAATTAACCCCCACACAAATGTATAATTGAGCATAATGAACAAATGCCTGATTTACCTGTAATTTACCGTTTCTATTTGTGCTTCTCCCATATCCTTTAGAGAGGCTGGAGTGCACCCTTGCATATACCATATTTCTGTAAATAGGGCAATGCTTTAGAACGATTCACCTACACTGCTTAGAACAGTGACCAAACTCATGTACATGTGGCCACAGTAAAGCAGACCATGGGGCATATTTATCAAGCTCTGTATGGAGCTTGAAGCCCTGTATTTCTGGTGAGCCTTCAGGCTCACCAGAAACACAAGTTATGAAACAGTGGTCTAAAGACCGCTGCTCCATAACCTGTCCGTCTCCTCTGAGGAGGCGAACAGCGATCGCCAGAAATCAACCCGATTGAATACGATTGGGTTGTTTGATACCCTCTGCTAGCGGCCAGGGGCGGCGTTGCACCAGCAGTTCACAATAACTGCTGGTGCAATGCTGAATGCGGAGAGCGTAATGCTGTCCGCATACAGCAATGTCTGTCAGACATGATCCGCTGATCGGATCATGTCGGACAGACATTTATTAAATAGGCCCGCAAGTATATCTATTCCAGACAGTTTTCAAAAGGTATATCCCTGGACTGTTCCGGTATTGCAAAACCCTAACATTTTTAATATTGAAAGATTTTTTTAAAACTTTTATTTTTTAAGCAGATCATTTGCAATGCAATAATCAGTTGTGCATATGAGAAAGATAACAAGAACCACAACGTGAGAACCTCTTTTTTTTTTTTATAAAATATATATACACTATCCTGAGAAACCTAAAAGGCCTTTATTCAAATCAAACAAAACTGCCATCTTGCACCACTGCAAGCAAATGAGGAAATAGAGACAGAAAATAAAAAAAATCAATAAAATATGAGGGAATTTTGTTAACAAGGAGCACTTTGACTATTGAGAGGTTTCAATACATTTTTACAGGAAATGTAAAAGGATCTGTTGAAATCCTAAACGTATAACTGTAAAATATTAGAACTTAATTGTAATATTTTGAAACATTGAACTTCATCTACAAACAAATGTTGTATATATAATTTGAGATAATTTAATTTGGAAATTAAATTGCTAAATATGTATGTATAGAAAAGAAATATACCATATTTCTAGAAATATAACATATTTAATGCATTCATTTTAATAGGATATTAATTTGTTCTGTGGAGTCTCCATAGGGGATTATGTAATTGCGTGACTCATCAAGTTTCATAGTATAAATGTCAATATTGTCTGATGTTTGTGATGCCTCATAGCATATAAATGCACTCATACCATGGAAACATCTCACCCTGTTTAATAGCACATCCAGTTATGCTGCATTTACCACAGCAATTACTGCAACCTCTAATGTTCATTAAACCCTCATAAATGTATGTTCTTGTCTTTTAACCCTTAGCTGTCAGTGTATAAAATACTTTTGTACCAAAATGCATTGCACCTTACAAGTGGCCTGCTAAATATATTTGTATTTCAAGTTGAAAGTAATTTGTAAACAGCTATTGATCGCTTGCTAACCCGACACCGCACTAGACCAACAGCGATAAACCCGAAGGTACGAAGGTAGTAATGTATATTTAAATTTCCAATGTTTTTCACATAGAAGAACATGTTCTTTTTATTTTAAATAAATATATATATATATATATAAATGTATAATTAAAAAAGAAAAAGAAATTTTTCTTTAAAGGGAAGAACATTGCAATTTGTAATATATACGGTAAAAGTCAAACAAAAAAATCACACTTTATTTCTACTGGATATTTTATATGTCAAGGTGTTTTGCTAGATATTTGTATATATATATATCCATAAAATAGTTTGGACTGGGGGCATTTAATACTTTATATGTAACAAAGGCGGCCTGGTTTACCAGTACAATCTTTATGAAATATTTGAGTTATAATTTATTTTTGGTGAGGTCCATTATAGGCCTCATAAGTGCTACAGAAGGATTAACATATTCATGTATATAACGTTTTTTTGCCTTTGTTGTATCTGTTTATCCTACTGTACATTTTTGTTTAATCTTAATTTTGAGAAAATGAGGCTTGTTTGACATTTGTAGTTTACGATGCATTTTTATGTAGTTGTTTCAAAATATTAAGGGCTAGATTACAAGTGGAGAGCAAAATTATCACACGCCGGCAAACATTACAAGTGGCTGGTTATTGCTTCCACAAGCTTGCAGTAGCAATTAGCGCTAAGAAAATTAGCCAGAGATCATTTTAACTATTATGTTCCTTAAAGTGATGGTAAACTTTAACTAATCAAATGTCATATATATTACCTTTGCCATTAAAAAAGTATATGTGTACCTTTTTTAGTTTTTAATCCATCTGTGAAAGGGTTAAATTAGTTCATATACTGTAGTAATGCTTCTATTGCTATGTTATGCCGACCCACTTGGATGAACTCTATTTTTTTAAATGACAATTCCAGTGAACATCAAATCAGCATGTGTTTGACAATCTTGAAGTTCAGCCCCTTTAAAGTCCTTAGAAAGCCTATGTAGAGCCTATGTAGAGAGTGGGTGGGCTGTCGTGCTCTATACATCACAGCCCAGCCAAAAGAGGAAATGAAGGGGGACGGAGGAACAGACAATAGCAATAAGGATTATAAATCTTTTATTATAAAATATATATACACTTTAAAAATATTGCGGTTTTATATATATATATATACACAGAGAGAAGCACACTTACAGGAACAAACAACTAGCTCAATACTATTGTTAGCCTGTTCTATGGTGATTTACCATCTGGGTGCAGCTTATTTTAGCTGGTCAGTCCAGCGTCGAAATACCAGGCAATTCCTCACTCAACAAGCAACACAGCAACCCCAGACGATTCTTTCGGCCTTCATTGGGCCTCGTCAGTGAGGTGTAGCCATATTCCTCTAAGCACACTGAGCAAGGAGTCCACGTCTGGTTTCCCCTTTTTCCCATAGGGAGACCAAATACACACAGAGAGAAGCACACTCACAGGAACGAAACACTGGCTCAATACTATTGTTAGCCTGTTCTATGGCGATTTACCACCTGGGTGCAGCTTCTTTTAGCCTAGTAATGCTTTTCACAGAGAAGAACTTTCCTGTAGTATATCAGGAAATTGTGATAAAGCAAGTGTATATTTAAAAACTTTTATTTTAAAAACAGCGACATGTTTCTCAGCCACCACAGGAAACAGCCTGTGAGGAAACAGCCTGTGGTGGCTGAGAAACATGTCGCTGTTTTTAAAATAAAAGTTTTTAAATATACACTTGCTTTATCACAATTATTCTGCTCCTGTTTGGGGGCAGAGTGTGTGTGCTAGTTCTATCTTCCAAAGTGGTGATTTGCTGCATCCTGCAAATTGGATTCCACAGTCCACTGGGCGGCTGAGAGGTCCCAGTACTGCTGATATTGCACCTGGTGGTGCTTTGTTTCCTGTAAGTACAACCTTGAATCCTTTTTTATCTGGTGTACAAACGTTACTGGGCTATGTGTGTGCCTTTTTTGCCCTTATAGGCATCATAGGATAAGCCCTCGCCAAGGATCATCTCTATCTGGCTGGAGACACCAGTGAGCTGGACCACTGTTTGATGTTCCAGGCTGCCACAATAGCACCATTTGGGTGCGCTACGCTTGTGAGTATATTTTCTATCCTGCTGATGTTTTGTATCTGACTGCCGTGACGTTACTAGGCCATGTTGGCGCCTCTGTGCTTCTTTCTCTTATAGATCCCTTTGAATCTCTATGCTGTAATTAAGCAATGGGGTTAAGCCTATATTAGAAGCACCACTCGGTACCCACATTACATTACTAGTCCTAAGCTAAATCTTCTACAGAATCAATAAGCAGCACTAGTTACAAAGCTGAATTGTGTGACTAGTGCTTCTGATTGGATCATCAGCCCTTTTTTTCAAGGGTAGTATTTGAGATTATGTATTGCCAGAAATACAGCAAACATGTTTCTTGTTTTTTATAAAAATATAATTAAAAAACATACAAATACTGAAGACACTTTATAATTACATGACTGCCCTTCAGAGATACAGCAGTCATCTCTTCTCCTCCTAGGACACTGGGCCTGGCCTCTTCAACCTCAGCCATTCTGGATCAAGGCATCTCCAACAAATCACTATATACAATTCATGGACCTCCAGGTTCACTTCTTATCCACTCTTCCTCATTCTTCATCTTTTCCCTCACCACCCGTCAGCAGTCTCTGCACCTGTGCTTAATGCTGTCCATGGTGCATGGCCGATTAATAACTCCTATGCAAGCCTCCATGATTTCCTCTCATAGCCACGTTGATGGCCAAATCATGCCTCTCGAAATGTTTTCTGCACATAGAACTCTATTATCGCCAATTTATCGGCCTCACTATACCGCTTCTCCTTCTTCCTAGGCTTTTGAGTTTGCCCAGTAGATTCATGCACTCCCGCCTGTGATGAGGGACCAGCCCTTTCTCCCTGATCTTTCCATATGGCCTGAGTCCTCCTATCCCCTCCCCCTCATTCTACAGGCCCAGACTTAGGCCTCCCTCTGTTCCTACTATAGACTTTGCTGTCCTAGGGTGGGACACTCTAACTCTCTCCTTCCTCTCCTCTGGTCCTATCCTACTAGGAAGCACAAAGCCACCACCAGCCCTAAAACTATCCCTCCCTCTTGCTATCCCCCTATAAACCTCACCACCTAACTTAACCCTACCTGACAGCCTCTAATGTCCCTGCTAGCAACTAAAGCTGCACTATGGTTGCCTTGCCCCCTCTAAAAGTGTATAATATAATTAAATAAGAATATGTTCTAGCAAAATCTACCGTCAATCACTTTCTCTCTAACAAATCTCTACTCTCTTACCCCAGCTCCAATATACCTGTTCCTAGTGCGCTAAGCTTATCACAGGTGTAAAGATTGTGCAGTACCAAAGCTTTTATACCGCTCAAAGAGGAAGAAGCTAGGCAGTTAACGCACCCAGAAATTCCTTCCACATGTATTGTAGGGGGAAGTATTTTAGCTTGCTACTTCAGACATATTCCCGCCATTTTTCCATATGTATATACATTGTATAAATACAAGAAAAGGTCCTGTCAGTTTAGTGCGCATAAAGAAATCTTTTACTCTTGTCAGCTTATCACACATGAAGAACATAGGAATTTGCACGTGTACTATTCTGTCAGGAGTTATTTTATGGTGCTTTATGTATTAATTTGATGTAAAATTTTAATAAATATTAATAACTAGCTGTTGACTGCGGCTTCACTCACGTGGATTTTGCGATTTGTAAAAAATAGCGAAAAAACCTAATACTCACAATGACATGTGCCCTCATGTGTGTGCCTGTTCAGGTTGCATACTAGCTGACATGAACTTCTTTTTCATTAATTCTCTGTGTTTCTCGTAATCTAAATACCAATTTTCATGTCTGTAACATCTTTGGTTTTGGAGATATAGGTATCCAAATCAGCCCCCTTTTGATCCCCTTAAGTGGATGTTTGGGAAATGGTAAAACACTTGTTTCTTTATTTTTAAAGGAGAATCTAAATACCAATTTTCACGTCTGTTACATCTTTGTTTTTTGAGATATAGGTATCCTCATAAATCAGCCCCCCCTTTTGACCCCCTTTAAGTGGATTTTTTGGAAATGTTAAAACACTTACGGCTAGATTACGAGTTTTTGTCGGTAAGGCTTGCGGGGCTAACAAGCAGTTTCAGCTCACCGCTCACCTACAGTAACGCTGGTATTACGATTTTTTTTAAACCCAGCGTTAGCCGCAGAAAAGCGAGAGAAGAGCAAAATTTAGCTTCACATCTCACCTCAATACCAGCGCTGCTTACGGTAGCGGTGAGCTGGCTAAACGTTCTCGTGCACGATTTCCCCATAGGAATCAATGGGGCAGACCCGGCTGAAAAAAACCCTAACACCTGCAAAAAAGCAGCGTTCAGCTCCTAACGCAGCCCCATTGATTCATATGGGGAAATAAAATTTATGTCTACACCTAACACCCTAACATGAACCCCGAGTCTAAATACCCCTTATCTTAGACTTATTAACCCCTAATCTGCCGCCCCCGACATTGCCGACACCTGCATTATAATTATTAATCCCTAATCTGCCGCTCCGGACACCGCCGCCACCTACATTATACTTACAAACCCCTAATCTGCTGCCCCCAACATTGCCAACACCTACATTATATTTATTAACCCCTAATCTGCCGCCCCAAATGTCGTCGCAACCTACCTACACTTCTTAACCCCTAATCTGCCGCCCACAACGTTGCCGCCACTAAAATAAAGTTATTAACCCCTAAACCGCCGCACTCCCGCATCGCAAACACTAGTTAAATTGTATTAACCCCTAATCTGCCGTCCCTAACATCGCTACCACCTAACTACACTTATTAACCCCTAATCTGCCGCCGCCAACGTCGCCGCCACTATAATAAATATATTAACCCCTAAACCTAAGTCTAACCCTAACCCTAACACCCTCCCTAACTTAAATATAATTTAAAATAATCTAAATAAAATAACTTTAATTAACTAAATTATTCCTATTTAAAACTAAATACTTACCTATAAAATAAACCCTAAGCTATATAACTAATAGTTTCATTGTATCTAGCTTAGGGTTTATTTTTCAGGCAACCAAGATGGCTTGCCTTCAGTTCCGGGTGATAGAATTCTATCAGCCAATCAGAATTAAGGTAGAAAAAATCCTATTGGCTGATCCAATCAGCCAATAGGATTGAGCTCGCATTCTATTGGCTGTTCCAATCAGCCAATAGAATGCAAGCTCAATCCTATTGGCTGATTGGATCAGCCAATAGGATTGAACTTCAATCCTATTGGCTGATTGCATCAGCCAATAGGATTTTTTCTATCTTAATTCCGATTGGCTGATAGAATTCTATCAGTCAATCGGAATTGAAGGGACGCCATCTTGGATGACGGCACTTAAAGGTACCGTCATTTAGTGTTAGTAGTCGGAAGGAAGAGAATTTTCTGCGTCAGATGTCTTGAAGATGGACCCGCTCCGCTCCGGATGGATGAAGATAGAAGATGCTGTCTGGATGAAGACTTCTGGCCGTCTGGAGGACCTCTTCTGCCCGGATAGGATGAAGACTTCTGGCCGTCTGGAGGACCACTTCGGCCCGGTTGGGTGAAGACGTCTCAAGGTAGGGTGATCTTCAAGGGGTTAGTGTTAGGTTTTATTAAAGGGGGATTGGTGGGTTTTAGAGTAGGATTGGGTGTGTGGGTGGTGGGTTTTAATGTTGGGTGGGTATTGTATTTTTTTTTAAAGGTAAAAGAGCTGATTACTTTGGGGCAATGCCCCACAAAAGCCCTTTTAAGGGCTATTTGTAATTTAGTATAGGGTAGGGATTTTTATTATTTTGGGGGGCGTTTTTATTTTATTAGGGGGATTAGATTAGGTATAATTAGTGTAAAAAAATTGTAATTATTTTATTATTTTCTGTAATTTAGTGTTTGTTTTTTTCCGTAATTTAGATAATTGTATTTAATTGTATTTAATTGTAGTTAGTTTAGGGAATTAATTTAATTATAGTGTAGTGTTAGGTGTAATTGTAACTTAGGTTTATTTTTATTTTACAGGTCAATTTGTATTTATTTTAGCTAGGTAGCTATTAAATAGTTAATAACTATTTAATAACTATTGTACCTAGTTAAAATAAGTACAAAGTTGCCTGTGAAATAAAAATAAACTCTAAACTAGCTACAATGTAACTATTAGTTATATTGTAACTAGCGTAGGGTTTATTTTATAGGTAAGTATTTAGTTTTAAATAGGAATAATTTATTTAATTGTAGTAATTTTATTTAGATTTATTTAAATTATATTTAAGTTAGGGGGGTTAGGGTTAGCCTTAGGTTTAGGGGTTAATACATTTAATTTAATATAGTTATGTAATGTCCACAGCACTGTATATATTCAATGCTATCTTTATTCAGACATGGGTAAAAAACAGCAACGTTTCGTGACTGTGTGTCACTTAATCATGCTATGCTTAGCTTAACACAGGTTTCTACTTTTATAGTTTCATATTTTGCGCTAGTCAGTCTGTAATTGTACTCTGGCACCATCTTGTGGCTCTTTTGTGAAATTACTGGTTAATCAGCCTCTTGTTTCTCCAGTTATACAGTCAGACACACAGCAAGGTCTCAGTTCCTCCCTCTCTGGAGTCTCATTGTGCAGTTTTACTCCAGAGAAGGAGGAACTGAGACCTTGCTGTGTGTCTGACTGTATAACTGGAGAAACAAGAGGCTGATTAACCAGTAATTTCACAAAAGAGCCACAAGATGGTGCCAGAGTACAATTACAGACTGACTGGCGCGAAATATGAAACTATAAAAGTAGAAACCTGTGTTAATAAGCATAGCATGATTAAGTGACACACAGTCACAAAACGTTGCTGTTTTTTACCCATGTCTGAATAAAGATAACATTGAATATATACAGTGCTGTGGACATTACATATCTATTGGATCTACTGGTGGGGTTAGGCAGTTTTACCCCAGTCTTCACGTGCACTATTTGCAGGAGTGCTGGCCTTCATTTGGATACTTTAATTTAATATAGTGGCGGCGACGTTGGGGGCGGCAGATTAGGGGTTAATAAATGTAGGTAGGAGTCGGCGATGTTAGGGACGGCAGATTAGGGGTTAATAAAATGTAACTAATGTTTGCGAGGCGAGAGTGCGGCGTTTTAGGGGTTAATATATTTATTAAAGTGGTGGCGATGTCCGGTCAGCAGATTAGGGGTTAAAAATGTATTTAAGTGTTTGCGATGTGGGGGGGGCTCGGTTTAGGGGTTAATAGGTAGTTTATGGGTGTTAGTGTACTTTTTAGCACTTTAGCTAAGAGTTTTATGTTACGGCGTTAGCCCATAAAACTCTTAACTACTGACTTTTAAATGCGGTACGAGTCTTGACAGGAGAGGGTCTACCGCTCACTTTTTCCAAGACTTGTAGTACCGGCGTTATGCAAGTCCCATTGAAAACATGGGATACTTAATTTACGTAAGTGGATTTGCGGTATGTTCGAGTCACGGAAAAAAAAATGAGAGGTACACCTTTACCTGCAAGACTCGTAATACCAGAGTTAGGAAAAAAGTAGCGTTGGGACCTCTCAATGCTGCTTTTTAACCTTAACGCAAAACTCATAATCTAGGCCTTATTTTTTATTTTTAAAGAAGAATCTTAATACCAATTTTCACATCTGTAACATCTTTGGTTTTTGAGATATAGGAATCCTTATATATCAGCCTCCCTCTTTTGACTCCCCTTAAGTAGATTTCGGGGAAATGGTAAAACATGTGTTTCTTTATTTTTCAAGGAGAATGTAAAAATACCAATTTTCAAGTCTGTAACATTGTCGGTTTTTGAGATATAGGTATCCTCATAAATCAGCCCCCCCTCTTTTGACCCCCCTTAAATTGATTTTGGGAAAATGGTAAAACACGTGTTTCTTTATTTTTCAAGGAGAATCTAAATACCAATTTTCACATCTGTAACATCGTCGGTTTTTGGGATATAGATATCCTCATAAATCACCCCACCTCTTTTGATCCCTCTTAAGTGGATTTTAGGGAAATAGTAAAACATGTGTTTCTTTGTTTTTCAAGAAGAATCTAAACACCAATTTTCACGTTTCTAACATCGTCGGTTTTTGAGATATAGGTATCCTCATAAATCAGCCCACCCTTTTGACCCCCTTTAAGTGAATTTTGGGGAAATGGTAAAACAAGTGATTCTTTATTTTTCAAGGAGAATCTAAATACCAATTTTCAAGTCTGTAACATTGTCAGTTTTTGAGATATAGATATCCTCATAAATCAGCCCCCCTCTTTTGACCCCCCGGAAGTGGATTTTAAGGAAATGGTAAAACACATGTTTATTTCTTTTTCAAGGAGAATCTAAATACCAATTTTCACGTTTGTAACATCGTCGGTTTTTGAGATATAGGTATCCTTATAAATCAGCCCCCCTCTTTTGACCCACCTTAAGTGAATTTTAGGGAAATAGTAAAACACGTGATTCTTTATTTTTCAAAGAGAATCTAAATACCAATTTTCAAGTCTGTAACATTGTCAGTTTTTTTAGATATAGGTATCCTCATAAATCAGCCCCCCTATTTTGACCCCCTTAAGTGGATTTTAGGGAAATGGGAAAACATGTCTCTTTATTTTTCAAGGTTAATCTAAATACCAATTTTCACGTCTGTAACATTGTCTGTTTTTGAGATATAGGTATCCTCATAAATCAGCCCCCCCCCCTTTTGACCCCCCCTTAAGTGGATTTTGGGGAAATGGTAAAACACGTTTCTTTATTTTTCAAGGAGAATCTAAATACCGATGTTCACGTCTGTAACATTGTCGGTTTTTGAGATATAGGTATCCTCATAAATCAGCCCCCTATCTTTTGACCCCTTAAGTGGATTTTAGGGAAATGGTAAAACACCTGTTTGTTTATTTTTCAAGGAGAAGCTAAATACCAATTTTCACATCTGTAACATTGTTGGTTTTTGAGATATAGGTATCCTCATAAATCAGCCCCCCCTTTTGACCCCGCCTTAAGGGGATTTTGGGGAAATGGTAAAACAAATGTTTCTTTATTTTTTCAAAGAGAATCTAAATACCAATTTTCATGTCTGTAACATCGTCGGTTTTTGAGATATAGGTATCCTTATAAATAAGCCCCCCTCTTTTGACCCCCCCTTAAGTGAATTTTGGGAAAATGGTAAAACATGTGATTCTTTATTTTTCAAAGAGAATCTAAATACCAATTTTCAAGTCTGTAACATCGTCGGTTTTTGATATCTAGGTATCCTCATAAATCAGCCCCCCTCTTTTGACCCCCTTAAGTGTATTTTAGGGAAATGGTAAAACATGTTTCTTTATTTTTTTCAAGGAGAATCTAAATACCAATTTTCACGTCTATAACATCATTGTTTTTTGAGATATAGGTATCCTCATAAATCAGCCTCCCCCTTTTGACCCCCCCTTAAGTGATTTTTGGGAAAATGATAAAACACTTGATTCTTTATTTTTCAAGGAGAATCTAAATACCAATTTTCAAGTCTGTAACATAGATGGTTTTTGAAATATATGTATCCTCATAAATCAGCACCCCTTTTTCCCATTTAGGGAAATGGTAAAACACGTTTCTTTATTTTTAAAGGAGAATCTAAATACCAATTTTCACGTCTGTAACATCGTCGGTTTTTGAGCTATAGGTATCCTCACAAAAAAGTTCACCCCCCTTTTTAACCCCCTTAGGAACGTAATTTCTAAAAATCCTTCTTTAGCGGGTGCCTACATCATAAAAACAATCAGCTAGATTACGAGTTTGGCGTTAGGCTTAAAAAGCAGCATTGGCCGGTCCTAACGCCGCTTTTTAACGCCCGCTGGTATTACAAGTCTTGCAGGTACAGGTGTACCGTTCACTTTTTTGGCTAGACTTGGAAATACCGCAAATCCACTTACCTTAATTGCGTATCCTATATTTTCAATAGGACTTGAATAGCGCCGGTATTACGAGTCTGACAAAAAGTGAGCGGTACACCCTCTCCTGTCAAGACTGGTACCGCATTTAAAAGTCAGTAGTTAAGAGTTTTACACTACAACGCCGTAGCATAAAACTCTTAACTAAAGTGCTAAAAAGTACACTAACACCCATAAACTACCTATTAACCCCTAAACCGAGGCCCTCCCACATCGCAAACACTAAAATAAAAATGTTAACCCCTAATCTACCAAACCAGACATCGCCGCCACTATAATAAATATATTAACCCCTAAACCGCAGCACTCCCGCATCACAAACACTAGTTAAGTATTATTAACCCCTAATCTGCTGTCCTTAACATCGCCGACTGCTACCTACATTTATTAACCCCTAATCTGCCACCCACAACGTCACCACCACTATATTAAAGTTATTAACCCCTAAATTTATTCTAACCCTAACACCCCATAACTTAATAATATTAAATAAATCTAAATAAAATTACTATTATTACCTAAATAATTCCTATTTAAACTAAATACCTATAAAATAAACCCTAAGCTAGCTACAATATAACTAATAGTTACATTTTAGCTAGCTAGCGGCTAGATTTAGAGTTTTGTCGGTAAGGACCCGCGTAGCTAACGCCGGCTTTTTTCTGGCCGCACCATAAAAATAACTCTGGTATTGAGAGTCCACATAAAGGCTGCGTTAGGCTCCAAAAAAGGAGCGTAGAGCATATTTAACGCAGCTTCAACTCTCGATACCAGAGTTGCTTACGGACGCGGCCAGCCTCAAAAACGTGCTCGTGCACGATTCCCCCATAGGAAACAATGGGGCTGTTTGAGCTGAAAAAAAAAACCTAACACCTGCAAAAAAGCCGCGTTCAGCTCCTAACGCAGCCCCATTGTTTGCTATGCGGAAACACTTCCTACGTCTGCACCTAACACTCTAACATGTATCCGAGTCTAAACACCCCTAACCTTACACTTATTAACCCCTAATCTGCCGCCCCCACTATCGCTGACCACTGCATATTATTATTAACCCCTAATCTGCCGCTCCGTAAACCGCCGCTACTTACATTATCCCTATGTACCCCTAATCTGCTGCCCTAACATCGCCGACCCCTATATTATATTTATTAACCCCTAATCTGCCCCCCACAACGTCGCCTCCACCTGCCTACACTTATTAACCCCTAATCTGCCGAGCGGACCTGAGCGCTACTATAATAAAGTTATTAACCCCTATTCCGCCTCATTAACCCTATAATAAATAGTATTAACCCCTAATCTGCCCTCCCTAACAACGCCGACACCTAACTTCAATTATTAACCCCTAATCTGCCGACTGGAGCTCACCGCTATTCTAATAAATGTATTAACCCCTAAAGCTAAGTCTAACCCTAACACTAACACCCCCTAAGTTAAATATAATTTACATCTAACGAAATTAATTATCTCTTATTAAATAAATTATTCCTATTTAAAGCTAAATACTTACCTGTAAAATAAATCCTAATATAGCTACACTATAAATTATAATTATATTATAGCTATTTTAGGATTAATATTTATTTTACAGGTAACTTTGTAATTATTTTAACCAGGTACAATAGCTATTAAATTGTTAAGAACTATTTAATAGTTACCTAGTTAAAATAATAACAAAATTACCTGTAAAATAAATCCTAACCTAAGTTACAATTAAACCTAACACTACACTATCATTAAATTAATTAAATAAAATATCTACAATTACCTACAATTAAACCTAACACTACACTATCAATATATTAATTAAATACAATATCTACAAATAACTACAATGAAATAAACTAACTAAAGTACAAAAAATAAAAAAGAACTAAGTTACAAAAAATAAAAAAATATTTACAAACATAAGGAAAATCTTACAACAATTTTAAACTAATTACACCTACTCTAAGCCCCCTAATAAAATAACAAAGCCCCCCAAAATAAAAAATGCCCTACCCTATTCTAAATTACTAAAGTTCAAAGCTCTTTTACCTTACCAGCCCTGAACAGGGCCCTTTGCGGGGCATGCCCCAAGAAGTTCAGCTCTTTTGCCTGTAAAAAAAAAACATACAATACCCCCCCCAACATTACAACCCACCACCCACATACCCCTAATCTAACCCAAACCCCCCTTAAATAAACCTAACACTAAGCCCCTGAAGATCATCCTACCTTGTCTTCACCTCACCGGGTATCACACCGATCCGTCCTGGCTCCGATATCTTCATCCAACCCAAGCGGGGGCTAGACATCCACTGAAGAAGTCCAGAAGAGGGTCCAAAGTCTTCATCCTATCCGGGAAGAAGAGTAGATCCGGACCAGCAACCATCTTCTTCCAAGCGGCATCTTCTATCTTCATCCGATGAGGACCGGCTCCATCCTGAAGACCTCCACCGCGGACCCATCTTCATCCGGCGACGTCCAACTGAAGAATGACGGTTCCTTTAAGGGACGTCATCCAAGGTGGCGTCCCTCGAATTCCGATTGGCTGATAGGATTCTATCAGCCAATCGGAATTAAGGTAGGAATATTCTTATTGGCTGATGGAATCAGCCAATCAGAATCAACTTCAATCCGATTGGCTGATCCAATCAGCCAATCAGATTGAGCTTGCATTCTATTGGCTGTTCCGATCAGGGGCTTAGTGTTAGGTTTATTTAAGGGGGGTTTGGGTTTGGGTTAGATTAGGGGTATGTGGGTGGTGGGTTGTAATGTTGGGGGGGGGTATTGTATGTTTTTTTTTACAGGCAAAAGAGCTGAACTTCTTGGAGCATGCCCCGCAAAGGGCCCTGTTCAGGGCTGGTAAGGTAAAAGAGCTTTGAACTTTAGTAATTTAGAATAGGGTAGGGCATTTTTTTATTTTGGGGGGCTTTGTTATTTTATTAGGGGGCTTAGAGTAGGTGTAATTAGTTTAAAATTGTTGTAATATTTTTCTTATGTTTGTAAATATTTTTTTATTTTTTGTAACTTAGTTCTTTTTTATTTTTTGTACTTTAGTTAGTTTATTTCATTGTAGTTATTTGTAGGTATTGTATTTAATTTATTTATTGATAGTGTAGTGTTAGGTTTAATTGTAGGTAATTGTAGGTATTTTATTTAATTAATTTATTGATAGTGTAGTGTTAGGTTTAATTGTAACTTAGGTTAGGATTTATTTTACAGGTAAATTTGTAATTATTTTAACTATTTTAGCTATTAAATAGTTCTTAACTATTTAATAGCTATTGTACCTGGTTAAAATAAATACAAAGTTACCTGTAAAATAAATATTAATCCTAAAATAGCTATAATATAATTATAATTTATGTTGTAGCTATATTAGGATTTATTTTACAGGTAAGTATTTAGCTTTAAATAGGAATAATTTATTTAATAAGAGTGAATTAATTTCGTTAGATTAAAATTATATTTAATTTAGGGGGGTGTTAGTGTTAGGGTTAGACTTAGCTTTAGGGGTTAATACATTTATTAGAATAGCGGCGAGATTCGGTTGGCAGATTAGGGGTTAATAATTGAAGTTAGGTGTCGGCGATGTTAGGGAGGGCAGATTAGGGGTTAATAAATATAATATAGGGGTCGGCGGTGTTAGGGGCAGCAGATTAGGGGTACATAGCTATAATGTAGCTGGCGGCTCTTTGCGGTCAGCAGATTAGGGGTTAATTATTGTAGGTAGGTGGCGGCGACGTTGTGGGGGGCAGGTTAGGGGTTAATAAATATAATATAGGGGTCGACGATGTTAGGGCAGCAGATTAGGGGTACATAGGGATAATGTAGCTGGCGGCGGCATGCGGACGGCAGATTAGGGGTTAATAAGTGTAGGTAGCTGGTGGCGACGTTGTGGGGGGCAGATTAGGGGTTAATAAATATAATATAGGGGTCGGCGGTGTTAGGGGCAGCAGATTAGGGGTACATAAGGATAACATAGGTGGCGGTCGGCAGATTAGGGGTTAAAAAAATGTAATCGAGTGGCGGCGATGTGGGGGGGTTCGGTTTAGGGGTACATAGGTAATTTATGGGTGTTAGTGTACTTTAGAGCACAGTAGTTAAGAGCTTTATGAACCGGCGTTAGCCCAGAAAGCTCTTATCTACTGACTTTTTTCTGCGGCTGGAGTTTTGTCGTTAGATTTCTAACGCTCACTTCAGAAACTACTCAAAATACCGGAGTTAGAAAAATCCCATTGAAAAGATAGGATACGCAATTTACGTAAGGGGATCTGCGGTATGGAAAAGCCACGGCTGAAAAGTGAGCGTTAGACCCTTTTTTGAGTGACTCCAAATACCGGAGGTAGCCTAAAACCAGCGTTAGGAGCCTCTAACGCTGGTTTTCACGGCTACCGCCAAACTCTAAATCTAGGCCTTAGGATTTATTTTTATTTTACAGGCAAGTTTGTATTTATTTTAACTAGGTAGAATAGTTATTAAATAGTTATTAACTATTTAATAACTACCTAGTTAAAATAAAGACAAATTTACCTGTAAAATAAAACCTAACCTAAGTTACAATTACACCTAACACTACACTATAATTAAATAAATTACCTAAATTAAATACAATTAAATACAAATAAATAAAATTATCTAAAGTACAAAAACAAACAAACACTAAATTACAGAAAATAATAAACAAATTGCAAGATTTTTAAACTAATTACACCTAATCTAATCCCCCTAACAAAATAAAAAAGCCACCCCAAAATAAAAAAGCCCTACCCTACGCTAAATTACAAATAGCCCTTAAAAGGGCCTTTTGGGGGCATTGCACCAAAGTAATCAGCTCTTTTACCTGTAAAAAAAAAGTACAAATCCCCCCCAACATTAAAACCCACCACCGACACAACCAACCCAATACCCCCTTAAATAAACACTAACACTAACCCCTTGAAGATCACCTTACCGAGAGAAGTCTTCACCCAACCAGGCCAAAGTCCTCAACGAAGCCGGGAGAAGTCTTCATCCATGCCGGGCGAAGTGGTCCTCCAGACGTGCAGAAGTCTTCATCCAGACGGCATCTTCTATCTTCATCCATCTGGCGCGGAGCGGGTCCATCTTCAAGACATCCGGCGCGGAGCATCCTCTTCCATCGAAGTCTTCTTACTAAATGATGGTTCCTTTAAGTGACGTCATCCAAGATGGCGTCCCTTCAATTCCGATTGGCTGATAGAATTCTATCAACCAATCGGAATTAAGGTAGATAAAATCCTATTGGCTGATGCAATCAGCCAATAAGATTGAGCTTCAATTCTATTGGCTGATCCAATAAGCCAATAGGATTGAGCTGGCACTGATTGGAACAGCCAATAGAATACCAGCTCAATCCTATTGGCTAATTGCATCAGCCAATAGGATGTTTTCTACCTTAATTCCGATTAGCTGATAGAATTCTATCAGCCAATCGGAATTGAAGGGACACCATCTTGGATGACGTCACTTAAAGGAACCGTCATTTAGTAAGAAGACTTCGATGGAAGAGGATGCTCCGTGATGGATGTCTTGAAGATGGACCCGCTCCGCGCTGGATGAATAAAGATGCCGTCTGGATGAAGACTTCTGCCCGTCTGGAGGACCACTTCGCCCGGCATTGATGAAGACTTCTCCCGGCTTCGGTGAGGACTTCGGCCCGGTTGGGTGAAGACTTCTCCTGGTAAGGTGATCTTAAAGGGGTTAGTGTTAGGTTTTTTTAAGGGGGTATTGGGTGGTTTTTAGAGTAGGGTTGGTTGTGTGGGTGGTGAGTTTTAATGTTGGGGGGGATTTGTACTTTTTTATAGGTAAAAGAGCTGATTACTTTGGGGCAATGCCCCGCAAAAGGCCCTTTTAAGGGCTATTTGTAATTTAGTGTAGGGTAGGGCTTTTTTTATTTTGGGGTGGCTTTTTTATTTTGTTAGGGGGATTAGATTAGGTATAATTAGTTTAAAAATCTTGTAATTTGTTTATTATTTTCAGTAATTTAGTGTTTGTTTGTTTTTATACTTTAGATAATTTTATTTATTTGTATTTAATTGTATTTAATTTTGGGAATTTATTTAATTATAGTGTAGTGTTAGGTGTAATTGTAACTTAGGTTAGGTTTTATTTTACAGGTAAATTTGTCTTTATTTTGACTAGGTAGTAAATACAAACTTGCCTGTAAAATAAAAATAAACCCTAAGATGGCTACAATGGAACTATTAGTTATATTGTAGCTAGCTTAGGGTTTATTTTATAGGTAAGTATTTAGTTTTAAATAGGAATTATTTAGGTAATAATAGTAATTTTTAGATTTATTGTAATTATATTTGTTAGGGGGGTTAGGGTTAGACTTAGATTTAGGGGTTAGTAACTTTAATATACTGGCGGCGACATTGGGGGTGGCGGATTAGGGGTTAAGAAGCGTAGGTAGGTTGCGGCGACATTGGGGGCGGCAGATTAGGGGTTAACAAATATAATGTAATCGTTGGCGATGTTGGAGGCAGGAGATTAGGGGTTCATAAGTATAATGTAGGTGGCGGCGGTGTCCGGAGCAGCAGATTAGGGGTTAATCAATATAATGTAGGTGTCAGCGATGTCGGGGGCATCAGATTAGGGGTTAATAAGTGTAAGATTAGAGGTGTTTAGACTCGGGGTTCATGTTAGGGTGTTAGGTGTAGACATAAATGTATTTTCCCCATAGGAATCAATGGGGCTGCTTTAGGAACTAAACGCTGCTTTTTTGCAGGTGTTAGGTTATTTTTCAGCTGGCTCTCCCCCATTGATTCTTATGGGGAAATCGTGCACGAGCACGTTCAGCCAGCTCACCGCTAACGTAAGCAGCACTGGTATTGAGGTGAGATGTGGAGCAAAATTTTGCTCTACAATCACTATTTTGCGGTTAACGCCGGGTTTGTAAAAACCCGTAATACCAGCGCTGTCTGTAAGTGAGCGGTGAGCATAAACTGCTCGTTATGACCGCATAGCCTCTAATGCAAAACTCGTAATCTAGCCGAATGTATCTTCTAAATTTCACGTTCCTAGGTTAAACGGTTTGAGCTGGGCGTTGTTGAGTCAGTCAGGTCAGGACTTCTTTTATATATATAGACTAGTCCTAAAGCCTGTGTACACAGGCCATATTTTGCAGTACAGCGGTTCCACTCCTTGCTTTCTCTCTCTGCCCCCCTCTCTTTTGTGCTCTCTCTCTGTCCCTCTTTCTTTTATGCTCTCTCTCTCTCTGTCCCCCTCTTTTTTGTGTTCTCTCTCTCTGTCCCCCTCTCTTTTATGCTCTCTCTCTCTCTGTCCCCCTCTCTTTTGTACTCTCTGTCTCCCCCCCCTCTCTTTTGTGCTCTCTCTCTCCCCTCTCTTTTGGGCTCTCTTTCTCCCCCTCTCTTTTGTGCTCTTTCTCCCACCTCTCTTTTGTGCTCTTTCTGCCCCCTCTCTTTTGTGCTCTTACTGCCCCCTCTCTGTTGTGCTCTTTCTCCTCCCTCTCTTTTGTGCTTTTTCTCCCCCTCTCTTTTGTGCTTTTTCTCCCCCTCTCTTTTGTGCTCTTTCTGCCCCCACTCTTTTGTGCTATTTTTCACCCCTCTGTTTTGTGCTCTTTCTCCCACTCTCTTTTGTGCTCTTTCTGCCCCTCTCTTTTGTGCTCTTCCCCCTCTTTTTTGTGCTTTCTGCCACCTCTCTTTTGTGCTCTTTCTCCCCCTTCTCTTTTGTGCTCTCTCTGCCCCATCTCTTTCATGCTCTTTCTGCCCCCTCTGTTTCATGCTCTTTCTCCCTCTCTCTTTTGTGCTCTTTCTCCCCCCTCTCTTTTATGCTCTTTCTTCCCCCTCTCTTTTGTGCTCTTTCTTCCCCCTCTCTTTTGTGCTCTTTCTCCCCCTCTCTTTTGTGCCCTTTCTGCCCCCTCTCTTTTGTGCTCTTACTGCCCCCTCTCTGTTGTGCTCTTTCTCCCCCTCTGTGTTGTGCTCTTTCTCCTCCCTCTCTTTTGTGCTTTTTCTCCCCCCTCTCTTTTGTGCTCTTCCTCCCCCCTCTCTTTTGTGCTCTTCCTGCCCCCCTCTTTTGTGCTCTTTCTGCTCCCTCTCTTTTGTGCTATTTTTCACCCCTCTGTTTTGTGCTCTTTCTCCCACTCTCTTTTGTGCTTTTTCTGCCCCCTCTCTTTTGTGCTCTTTCTGCCCCCTCTCTTTTGTGCTCCTTCTCTCCCTCTCTTTTGTGCTCTTTCTCCCCCCTCTCTTTTGTGCTCTTTCTCCCCCTTCTATTTTGTGCTCTTTCTCCCCCCTCTCTTTTGTGCTCTTTCTCGCCCCCTCTCTTTTCTGCTTTCTCCCCCTTCTATTTTGTGCTCTTTCTCCCCCTCTTTGCTCTCTCTCGCCCTTCTCTTTTGCTCTGTCTCCCCCCTCTTTTGCACACTCTCTCTACAGACCATGCCCCCACCACACCTGCTCTCTACTGCGCATGACAGCTTCGGACAAACACACTTGGCCTTTTATGTTATAGGATAATTAAAAATGGTTAATCTTGAGGTTCTTCTATATTATAATAAACCATTATAATAAACATTGACATATTTTAATTATTCTTTATTATTATTATTATTATTATTAATTATTCATATTTTTTTTATTATATTTGATATCTAATACTTAACGCACCTTAATATGTCGGCTATACCACACATAAAGAACATAGGAATTTGCATGTCCATAGCAGGAGTTATATAAGGGTGCATTATGTATTTATTTGATATAAAATAATAATTACAAATGATTGATTTTGTGGTTCTTAAAATGTATAATAAATCATTAATATAACTCCTGTTGGATATAGCGTTTAATGTTCTTCATGTGCGCTATAGCCAACATGAGTTATATAAATGAGTGTATTGAGTATTTAATTGATATAAAATATAAAATATATATATATTAATAATTGATAATCATTAATACAACTATTAAAATATGTGTGTGTGTGTGCGTGTGTGTGTCTATGTATGTGTGGCTTTGTACATGCATGTATGCATAAACATACATACACACATATATATGTATATATGCATACATACATGCATGCATACACATATATAAAGTTTTGAGGCCTTCACAGTCCATCGCCTTGTTATATACAATATACTTTTGCTTATAACTTTTTATTTTAATATTTATATGATTTTTATTGGATAATGTATACATGAGTGTGATACTTTATTTAAATGTGTTTTGTACCAATTGAAAGTATAGGTTGCGCTCAAGCAAAGTTGGGTACGCTAACCCTTTGAGTGTAAAGGCTATTTAACCATCAACTTGTAATATCAAGTTGCACTCTAATAATAGTGTGGTCAAGAGATACTGCTTATCGCACCCACGCTATCATTATCGCTCCACTTGTAATCTGGCCCTTTATAATTTAAATAAAAAAATAGGAAAAAAATCGACATATTTATCAAACAGGAATATACAAGAAACAAAGCTAAACCAATATATTGCTTGCTCTCAGATAGTGAAGCTAAAACAAGACAATAAATATTAAATAAGTAGCAATTGGGTATCATAAAGTATATGATATTCAAACAGGGCATAACTAGTTAATGCTCACAAAAGCTATTGACAAAACAACTTTTTTTGTCTGTATTCAACTCATATGTATATTGAGATATGGGATAATAATGAATTTCTTCTGTTTTAGAACAAAGCTGGTATAAGAACGAATAAAGAAAATATTCAAAAAAGTATTCACAACTCTGATGGGTGTTATTTTACTTCATATAATACATTATTATTCTAATCTTTTACTTCTTCATCACCTACAAAATTGCATTCTTATATTTCCAACTCAATATGGATGCCCGATGTTAAAAGATCAGACCCATGAAAAATTTTCATTTTTATCTCGCCAGTCTTGCAATCTGTGTACCAAGTGATATTTTATAAAAAAAAAAAGTGGGCTGAATCTCTCAGTCCAGATGAGTGGCAATTTGCCTTCCAGGAAATAATATGGATTGCTGGCTGTTCAACAATCTTTCCACATTGCCAGTGAATGTGGATCTCAGCAGTGTAAAAGTAAATTTACACAACAAAGAATGTGCTTTCCCTAAAAGTAAAAATGGTTTCTGTGCAGGTAATATAAGTTTCACTGTACATTTAGTAGATGTCTTTATATTGCTAATATTGTGACTGAAAGGGTAGCTGTGAAAAGATGCGCATACGATTAAGAAATTTAGAACCAGCAAGCAATCACCTAGATTATGAGTTTTGCATTAGAAGCTGTGCGGTGCTAACGAGCATTTTATGCTCACCGCTCACTTACAGACAGCGCTGGTATTACAGGTTTTTAGAAACCCGGCATTAACCGCAAAAAAGTGAGCGAAGAGCAAAATTTAGCTCCACATCTCACCTCAATACCAGCGCTGCTTACATTAGCGGTGAGCTGGTAAAACGTGCTTGTGCACGATTTCCCCATAGGAATCAAAGGGGGAGAGCCGTCTGAAAAAAACCTAACACCTGCAAAAAAGCAGCGTAAAGCTCCTAACGCAGCCCCATAGATTCCTATGGGGAAATACTTTTTATGTATACACCTAACACCCTAACATGAACCCCGAGTCTAAACACCCCTAATATTACACTTATTAGCCCCTAATCTGCTGCCCCGACATCGCTGACACCTGCATTATAACACCGCCGCCACCTACATTATAGTTATGAACCCCTAATCTGCTGTCCCCAACATCGCCGAACCCTACATGATATTTATTAACCCCTAATCTGCCGCCCCCAATGTCACCGCAACCTAACAACATTTATTAACCCCTAATCTGCCGCCCACAACGTCGCCACCACTATAATACAATTAACCCCTAAACCTAAGTCTAACCCTAACCCTAACCCCCCTAACTTAAATATAATTACAATAAATCTAAATAAAATTACTACAATTACCTAAATAATTCCTATTTAAAACTAAATACTTACCTATAAAGTAAACCCTAAACTAGCTACAATATAACTAATAGTTACATTGTAGCTATCTTAGGGTTTATTTTTATTTTACAGGCAACTTTATATTTATTTTAACTAGGTAGAATAGTTATTAAATAGTTATTAACTATTTAATAACTACCTAGTTAAAATAAAGACAAATTTACCTGTAAAATAAAACCTAACCTAAGTTACACTAACACCTAACACTACACTATAATTAAATAAATTAACTAAATTAAATACAATTAATTACAATTAAATAAAATTATCTAAAGTACGAACCCCCCCCCCCCACTAAATTACAGAAAATAATAAAATAATTTTGAAACTAATTACACCAACTCTAATCCCCCTAACAAAATAAAAAAGCCCCCCAAAATAAAAAAGCCCTACCCTACACTAAATTACAAATAGCCCTTAAAAGGGCCTTTTGCGGGGCATTGCCCAAAGTAATCAGCTCTTTTACCTGTAAAACAAAAGTACAAATACCCCCCCAACATTAAAACCCACCACCAACACAACCAACCCTACTCTAAAACCCACCGAATCCCCCCCTTAAAAAACCTGACACTAACCCCTTGAAGATCACCCTACCGTGAGACGTTGTCACCCAACCGGGTAGAAGTGGTTCTCCAGACGGGCAGAAGTCTTCATCCAAGCCGGGCAGAAGAGGTCCTCCAGATGGGCAGAAGTCTTCATCCAGGCGGCATCTTCTATCTTCATGCATCCGACGCGGAGCGGGTCCATCTTTAAGACATCCGATGTAGAGCATCCTCTTCATCCGGAGTCTTCTTACTAAATGACGGTACCTTTAAGTGACGTCATCCAAGATGTCGTCCCTTCAATTCTGATTGGCTAATAGAATTCTATCAGCCAATCGGAATTAAGGTAGAAAAAATCCTATTGGCTGATGCAATCAGCCATTAGGATTGAAGTTCAATCCTATTGGCTGATCCAATCAGCCAATAGGATTGAGCTGGCATTCTATCGGCTGTTCCAATCAGCCAATAGAATGCAAGCTCAATCCTATTGGCTGATTGCATCAGCCTATAGGATTTTTTCTAACTTAATTCCGATTGGCTGATAGAATTCTATCAGCCAATCGGAATCTAAGGGACGCCATCTTGGATAACGTCACTTAAAGGTACCGTCATTTAGTAAGAAGACTCCGGATGAAGAGGATGATCCACGCCGGATGTCTTGAAGATGGACCCGTTCCACGCCGGATGGATGAAGATAGAAGATGCCGAATGGATGAAGACTTCTGCCCGTCTGGAGGACCTCTTCTGCCCTGCTTGGATGAAGACTTCTGCCCATCTGGAGGACCACTTCTGCCTGGTTGGGTGAAGACGTCTCCCGGTAAGGTGATCTTCAAGGGGTTAGTGTTAGGTTTTTTTAAGGAGAAATTGGGTGGGTTTTAGAGTAGGGTTGGTTGTGTGGGTGGTGGGTTTTAATGTTGGGGGGTATTTGTACTTTTGTTTTACAGGTAAAAGAGCTGATTACTTTGGGGCAATGCCCTGAAAAAGGCCCTTTTAAGGGCTATTTGTAATTTAGTGTAGGGTAGGGCTTTTTTATTTATTATGTTATTATTTTCTGTAATTTAGTGTTTGTTTTTTTCGTACTTTAGATAATTTTATTTAATTGTAATTAATTGTATTTAATTTAGTTAATTTATTTAATTATAGTGTAGTGTTAGGTGTTAGTGTAACTTAGGTTAGGTTTTATTTTACAGGTAAATTTGTCTTTATTTTAACTAGGTAGTTATTAAATAGTTAATAACCATTTAATAACTTTTCTACCTAGTTAAAATAAATACAAAGTTGCCTGTAAAATAAAAATAAACCCTAAGATAGCTACAATGTAACTATTAGTTATATTGTAGCTAGTTTAGGGTTTATTTTATAGGTAAGTATTTAGTTTTAAATAGGAATTATTTAGGTAATTGTAGTAATTTTATTTAGATTTTTTGTAATTATATTTAAGTTAGGGGGTGTTAGGGTTAGACTTAGGTTTAGGGGTTAATACATTTAATATAGTGGCAGTGACGTCGTGGGCGGCAGATTAGGGGTTAATAAATGTAGGTAGGTGTCGGCGATGTTAGGGCCGGCAGATTAGGGGTTAATAATATTTAACTAGTGTTTGCGATGCGGGAGTGCGGCGGTTTAGGGGTTAATATATTTATTATAGTGGCGGAAATGTCCAGTTTGGCAGATTAGGGGTTAAAATATTTATTTTAGTGTTTGCGATGTGGGAGGGCCTCGGTTTAGGGGTTAATAGGTAGTTTATGGGTGTTAGTGTACTTTTTAGCACTTTAGTTAAGAGTTTTATGCTACGGCGTTGTAGTGTAAAACTCTTAACTATTGACTTTAAAATGCGGTACCAGGCTTGACAGGAGAGGGTCTACCGCTCACTTTTGGTCAGACTTGTAATACCGGCTCTATGCAAGTCCCATTGAAAATATAGGATACGCAATTGACGTAAGTGGATTCGCGGTATTTCTGAGTCTGGCCAAAAAAAGTGAGCGTTGAGCCTGTCATTTCAATACTTGTAATACCAGCGGGCATTAAAAAGCAGCGTTGGGACCAGCCAACTCTGCTTTTTAAGCCTAACGCACAACTCGTAATCTAGCCGAATGTTTCCCCATTAAAATACTGATTCCTCTCACAGAACACCCATGAAACTCCCATGGAACACCTATATATTTGCTATATATGTGATCACCATTGTTAATAAATAACCAAAAAATAAAACTATATGGGTGATTGTGTGTATATTGTAAATCTGTATGTAGTGTGTTTTAAGTATTTATTTTATTGTAAAATAAATACAATGTAGTGAAAGTCATTTTGTTTTTACATTTTTGTATTTTTTTTCTTTTTAGGAAGAACATTTAGGGTCAGATTACAAGTGGATCCCTAAATATCACTTTTGTAAAAGTGATATTTGCACTCCATTGAGCAATACCAGCACATTGGTATTACAAGTTGACAGCAATGTGAACGTGAGCTCACATTTGCATTGCTGCGGAGCATTGTGTTCACAACATCGCACTTCCATAGCTCCAATGGGAGACTCATTCTCATGCCATGACATATGGCATGAGAACTAGCACAGCGAAGGGGGTAAGACTTGCAGCGATGGCAGCAAATTGCAAAAATGTATGTATATGATTATAAACATATATATTTATGTGATAATATGTGTATATAGACATATTAACACATACAAATATATGTATATTAGCAGTTCCCAAAGACCGCAATGTAAAGGAACTTTTCAGTGCCGTTTTTTCCTAACACCCCACTTCTGCCAACTTTACCCCCAAAATACTGCCTAGTGCAATTATTTTATTAAAAAATAAAAATGCTCCAATTTTTATTTTTTAAGAAAATATACTACACTGTATTTTGGGGGCATTTGGGGAACATTTATAAAATTAAGCAGAGATAATTTTATAAGCGCTAAATGCTACCTCAAATTTGCGTTAGCAATAACCAGCCACTTGTTATAGTTGGTATTTATTGTGTGCCCGCAAACGTGAAAATTTACCGGTTTGCGGACATGCGATAAATTAGCGCTCCACTTGTAATATAGCCCTTAGTGTACAGGAAATTAACATACCATAGAAGACAGCAACCACAGTTTTTTTATTTTATTGTGCATTTTTTCACTGTTAATTTTTTTTTTTTTAAATTGACAGCTTTTTTAATATTGTATTTTATAGCCCCTACAAGTTTTCACTGTACGGTACCAGATATTATTATTATTATAATTATTATAATATTAATAACGCATTTATTACAGCGTGGCTGCAATATTAGAAATAAACCCATTCAGTACTGTCTAAAATTAAAATTAAAACACGTTTCCATTACAATTCCACTATTTTAAAAACAAATTTCTTATAGTGAGTTTGTTATAGAAATGTATCAAAAACCCACTGTACAAACTGTGTTTACAAAAGCCCACCGTACAATAAACAAGACCGAATGGCAAATACTTAACTCCTGGTCATGACAGCACAATTTCCAAGAGAAACTTAAAGACAAAAATACTGTACTTTAAAATGTGAGCATGAAATCAAAACAATCATATTAGTAATGTGATTGCTAATTTCTGGATGTTATGGTCATGATTTTTTTTTACTCGCATTTCCTACAGATCTTGTTAGATGTATAGGCTATCACATATCTTTCTATTGTGTACATATACATATGTAAATGTCTGTTCCGCCTCTACTGAGTGACTATACAATAATGTTATAAATAGGTTTAATGAATCTAGAACATATATTGATACATACACATTGATATATACATCTACAATGGTGTCTGTAGCCATTTCAGAGTGTATTGCGGAAGAAAATAGAATTTGGGCTCCATGTACTAAGCAGTCAGCGAGCTACCCGCAACAAATCTCGTGTCAAAACTCGCAAACTTATATGTACAACGCCGTCAATTATGTTAAAACTCGCATCTTTAAAATTGCGAGCGTACTTATCCGCCAAACCTCGCTACCTCTCCATTTTTTACTGTAATTAGACACATTTGACCACCAACTCGCCAAAAACGAATGTACTAAAAAATCTATTTGTCCGCTCGCGTCAATCTCCGTCCCCACCTCGTTATTTTTGCCTCGCCACCTTTTAGGTGGCGGGCAAGGTACAAAACAATAGGAAAGTCACTCTAGACGCCAGTCTAGACATATATAAAAGGCAGTAATATCAGCATTGTACTTACATTGTTCATTTCAGCAGCTATGGAGAGAATTCTGTTTTTGTTTATTCTCCGTGTGATGCAAATCCGGGCTAGAAGACAGAATACTGGAAATGTAGCTAATCGTATCGTTAGAAGAAGGAGAGTTCGTGTCCCCGTGTATTCCTTCCACGGGTTGGTTTGCACGGCCTTTCTGACCGAGAGATCATACAAAGATTCCCGCTTGATCCTTTTTTCCTGGACCCTGGGCACTAACAGCGTCGCTGATCCTTTGCCAGATCTGCTTCCTCCTAGAAAAATTTGTCTGTTTGACACGACATCCAAACAAATAATCATAAGAGTCAATAATCATGTCAATCAAAACGACGTTTTGCTGATGAGAAAAGTGAGTATTCTTGGATTTTTAAGCGGTTTCAGATCCAGATGAAGCCATATCGAATTTGTAAATAAAGATCACAAAAAAGAGCGCTCTGTAATTATTCTCCAAAAATTTTGGAACAATAATAAAGTTGTTTAGAAAAGTTGTACATTTATAGGAGCAAAATTCTATTCCCGCGACTACTATGACGTTCATGACACCTTACATGTCACGTGTTAACAATTGGCCAGACAATTCAACTGAAAGTTAAGTACATCAGCTTAGTCGCGGCGAGCGAGGCGTCAAATTTATCAATATTCCGCCACTGCTCGCGGCGGGCTAGACGTGTTTATTTATTGTGGGATTATTAGTACATAGCAACAGCAGACACCATTTCGCCCGCGGCGAGTAACGGCGAGTTTAGCCGCGTCTAAAATGACGGATGAATTGACGGCTTAGTACATGGAGTCCTTAGTCTAATTTTTAAGTTTATCAACATTCTTTGGGCAGGATAACAAGTTGCACGTTATGACTTTTCCGCGTTATGGTCTTTTCACAATCAATTTCCATTGCGCAGCTATTTCAAGTTTTGAAAACTCGCAATTGCGTGCGCGCATTTGCCCTTTACGCAACAATCATTTCTGTACTTGAAGAGCTGCAGTTAACAGTTTTGTGCAACATAAAACTTTCACAAAACACTTCCAAGATACATTACAAAGTTTAGTTACACTGTGTAATAAAAATTATTAAAAAAAAATATTGCACACAAAAGTTATAAGGGTAAAAAGATAGGAGATCTCGGGTGTTAGAAAATAAGAAGCAGACGCAGGGATTTTACATTAATATACACACACATACATAGAGAAGCATGGATTTACAGTATATGTATACAGATATGTTTAACTATGGAGATAATGAAAATATTTTACTTTACAATCTTATGCACATTATGTCAGAGCGATTTTCAAAGAGATATTTGCATATAGATCTCGAGATATCTAGACATATATATATTCATATACAAATCTTGCTATAAATAGATATATCAGTCCAAGAATCATCACATATATAGAGAAATATTTATTTAGAAATAAATAGAACATATTCCGTTAAGAAAACATTTTCGCAATATGAAATAATCGCATTTTCATGTACACTTTCGAGGAGAATACTTCAAGGGCTTTACACAACATATAAGGGTTTTTGTGTGTTTTTTTCTGTTCGTCTTCTCCATTAACTTTTAGGGGGAAAATACAAATGTGCATGCGATTTGACTGTTTGCATTACGCAGCTTAACGTGCACGCAAATAAGTTATTATTCAACTTGTAATAGCTGCGCAACCTGAAATACGAAAAAGCCATAATGTGTGCAGTGTTTTTGAAACTTATTTGCCGCCCGCCTTGTAATCTTGCCCATTGTGTGTTGAATTCTATTGGGCATATTTATCAAAGGTCCAGCAGACTTGATATGATGTAGCATATCATGTCCGCTGCACGTATTTATAATTGCACAAGCAGTTCACCAGAACTGCTTGTGCAATACTGCCCCCTGCAGATTCGCAGCCAATCAGCCGCTAGAAGGGGGTGTCAATCAACCTGATCGTATTCGATCGGGTTGATTTCTGTCCTCCGCCTCACAGCAGACGAACAAGTTATGGAGCAGCAGTCTTTAGAAACAAGGGGCATCAAGCTCCATTTGGAGCCCGATATGTCTATTTTGTTGCCAAAATAATGTGCAGAACCCATGGCCAGGATGATTGTGATCACTGAAGCCATTGCAGTCCATGCATAATATGGGAAATGTTTCCCTATATCTGTTTGGATCTGATCTGGACTTTGTCCATTACAGAAATGGTGTTATCTTTGGGATCATGTTCACTCAGACTTTGATAGACACAGATGTGCAGCTGAAAAACCACCTATAAACAGGATCAGAAAGATTGGAATCAACCCCAAAATATAGTATTCTGTTTGGAGAAGTGAAGGATCAGATTAGATGCTTTGGAAGACCACACTGTGTCCTCTAGACCATAGGTTGGACATGCATGTTTTTTTTTGTTCTGCATTTCTAATTGTTAGCAGGTGAAATTAAGAAAAAACGTAGTTGCGTTTGCAAAAGATTACAAACAGAAATAGAAATAGAATATGAAAGGTCACTCTTGTTTAAGATGATGCCATCAAGTAGACCATCAAATGTTAGACTCCTAATATGTATAAAGTGACCAATCTTGGTAAACTAAGATATTATTAAAGAGCTTTGAAATAGAGAGGTCTAAAATAAAACATGGATGCCTTGATTTAGTATGGACAGAAATTGAGTGAGATGGCAGATGAACTCTTGGATCTATTCTAGCACTTACACATAGGGATATAATTAGGAATAGAAGTTCTTGCTATGAAAATTAAAAATGTTATACATTTCATCGCTAGCCAAGGAAGTTATAAACCTTAATTAGATCTGGATTGCTTTTGGTGAGAGAGGTCTGCAACTTTCATGTATTCAGTACATAAATCTTAAATATGAACCACTGCACCCTGTTCCAAATTATTATGCAAATTCTATTTCAGTGTCACAAAGATTATTATTATTTTTTTTTTCAGTTTAACTCATGGATGGCATTGTGTCTCAGGGCTCTTTTGATCACTGAAAACAATCTCGGACACCTGTGATAATTAGATTGCCAGGTGAGCCCAATTAAAGGAAAAACTACTAAAGGAGGGTGTTCCACATTATTAAGCAGAGCACCATTTTCAAGCAATATGGGGAAGAAAAAGGATCTCTCTGCTGCCGAAAAGAGTGAAATAGTTCAATGCCTTGGACGAGGTATGAAAACATTTGATATTTCCCGAAAACTTAAGTGTGATCATTGTACTATTAAGAAATTTGTGGCTGATTCAGAGCACAGATGGGTTCGTGCAGATTAAGGCACATTAAGGAAGATTTCTGCCAGATCCATGCATTGGATCAAGAGAGCAGCTGCTAAAATACCATTACATAGCAGAAAACAGATATTTGAAGCTGCTGGTGCCTCTGGATTCCCACGGACATCAAGGTGTAGAGTCCTCCAGAGTCTTGCAACTGTGCATAAACCTTCCATTCGGCCACCACTAACCAATGTTCACAAGCAGAAACGGCTGCATTGAGCAGAAAAGTACATGAAGACTAATTTTCAAACAGTCCTGTTGACTGATGAGTGCCGTGCAACCCTGGATGGTCCAGATGGATGGAGTAGTGGATGATTGCTGGATGGCCACCCTGTTCCAACAAGGCTGCAACATCAGCAAGGCGGTGGTGGAGTCATGTTTTGGGCTGGAATCATGGCAAGAGAGCTGGTCGGCCCCTTTAGGGTCTCCGAAGGTGTAAAGATGACCTCTGCAAAGTATGTGGAGTTCCTGACTGACCACTTCCTTCCCTGGTACAGAAGGAAGAACTATGCTTTCAATAATAAAATCATCTTCATGCATGACAATGCACCATTTCATGCTGCAAAGAATACCTCTGCATCAATGGCTGCTATGGGGATAAATGGAGAGAAAGTCATGGTGTGGCCTCCACCCTCCCCTGACCTCAATCCTATTAAGAACCTTTGGAGCATCTTTAAGCAAAAGATCTCTGAGGGTGGGAGGCAGTTTACATCCAAACAGCAGCTCTGGATGGCTATTCTGACATCTTGCAAACAAATTCAAGCAGAAACTGTCCAAAAACTCACAAGTTCAATGGATGTAAGACTAGTGAAGCTGCTATCAAATAAGGGGTCCTATGTTAAAATGTAATGTGACCTGTTAAAATGTTTAAAAAGTTAAAATGTTGTTCAAAGTTTGATTGACATAGCTTTTGATTTCAGTAAATATTCTGCAAACACAACAAATAACAATTATCAGTTCTTTACAACCTATAAAGTGTTTTGAAACTTACTGTGCGTAATAATTCGGAACAGTGCATTGTACGTTTTGTATTTAAAAAAAAATACTGTTATCATTAGGAGGTTTGTTCAATAAAATTTGAATTGTACTCTTAATAGTTGATAACATGAGAATTATGCTGACTGTTGTTTACATCAATTATTTAGGTAAATGAGAAAGATATCATTGGCATAATAATTTGGAACAGGGTGTAAAAATGCTTTAGTGACACAGAAGCAACTGGAAGACAAAATAATTCTAATGTCATCTTCTTATTGAGTCACTAAGAGTTATCTAAGCTTAGTTTACCTATAAAAAATACTTGTGATTCTAATGGTTACTTTGCATATAATCTTTTCATACACTGAAAAGAAACTTTATAGAAAAATAAATAAAAAAGAGAGAAAAATATTCCTGTGGTGCCAGGAACAAAGTTTGTACTTGGATGTATGTTGAAATTGCTTGACAACTAGCATTATATTGTTGCTTAGAGAGACTTAATTGGCACTTGATCTGACTGTGTGCACCTGGCATATTTTAGTGAATCTGCTTTTGTTTTATGTTTATTACTCGTTCTCTTGGAGGTTACCACAAGAATAGAGATAGCTGGCTCACATTTCTGTTTATGCAAGATATCTTTACCAACTTTTGCAGCTTCTTCAGTTGAAGATGTGGCCTTGGTTAAATAGACTGCAAACGATCTGCAGTATAGTTAATGTAATTAAAATGTATAATCCCTCGCTTAGGGCCTGTTTCGTAAAAACTTGCAGGCATGGGGGCTCATTTACCAGCGTATCATGTCCGTCAGGCATCGCTGAATGCAGACAGCATACGCTGTCGGCATTTAACATTCACAAGCAGTTCTGGTGAACTGCTTGTGCAATGCCACCCCCTGCAGATTCATGGCCAAACGACCGCTAGCAGGGGGTGTCAATCAACCCAATCGTATAGGATCTGGCGGATTGATGTCCGCAGCCTCAGAGTCTTAAGAACACTGCTACATAACTGCTGTTTCTGGGGAGCCTGAAGGCTTTCGCGGAAACAGGGGCATCAGGGGCCATTCGGTCCTTGATAAATCGGCCCCATTGAGAGAAATCAATTAATTTACTGAGCAATATATTGTAAAGTGAGTGTTTCTCTTTCATATAAGGATTATTAGTCCAGGGTGCCTAATATCAATTACCTTCAGACTGCTGGGGGCGTGGCTATGCAGCGGCCATGAACAGTCGCAATTTATGAAGCTCTCTGAACTTGCCTCAACAATTTGCCATATAATCAGGAAGATTAGTCCCACTCTACCCTATAATTGGGTTATTAACCTACAGAATTATACAGATTATTGGGACTGTTCCTCCTGGACCTCCAGAGACCTGATTTAGCCCGCTGGGAGTGTTGTCGGCAAACCACACAAAAAATCCTAAATCCTCCCCCCCCCCGGCCGCCCGGGTTACAGCAGCTTCAAACATAGTGTAAACTTAAGCTCACGCTACTTATAGCCTACTTGAAAGATGGAAGAGGACCAGTACCCTCCGATACAATTACTCCCTGTACAGTTGGAGCTGCAGATGCAAAATTGCTTCCAAGATCTCTTACATGTGATCCGTGACCCATGCGAGAAGAGAGACACAGATGCCACTGGAACGGAGGAGGTGGGAGAACCAACTGCACATCGTGAAGAAGAACTGAATATGCCAGAGCCTCACATTCACAGCATTTTCTGCCCCACCGCAACTGAAAGACACTCAGATATGCTTGGGATAGCTCCGGTTCCTGCTGCGAGGTGGCCAATCACGGAGGATCCTGAGATTACTATGGCAATATGTGGTGCTACAAGGCCTCTCCCTATACCTACGCCACATACAGAGCATAACCCAACCGCCATACTCAGCCTACTTGCGGACACTGTGAGTATTGTAACTGTCAAGTACAAAGGGACCCTCTCACCCTCTCTTTTGAAAGACGCTTCCAGAGACTCAGTGCAGTCCTCAAATCTCACTATCATAGTGCTGTACCAATGGACCTTAGCATTGCAGCAAGCTCAGAAAAGACTCTGGGACACTTGCTTCCGTTCCCCCTTAGTTTCATAGCTGATGGGGTGGGTTGAAAATCTGAATGTACTGATGTGGTCTGTCTCCCTCTTTCTTCACTCAATGTCACCCATCCTTTTTATTGTTTTATCTTGTATATACTATTTTGTTTGTAGCCTGACATAGATTTAGATAACATCTTCTGCTGGGTATCCCTTCATATTTGTAATATGGTGTGCCACCTTCCATTAGACCAATATAACCCCCTCTAGATGCCTAAAAATACCAAGAGTTTCTTTATTTTCCTATAGTTAATTAATTTTTTTCTAAGGTAATAAATAGTTGAAAATATGCTGTAGGGTCTTGTAGTTATCCTTACTACATTTGTTTCACAAGGAGCTAGCTTACTATTGTTCCTTATAATCTCCACTAGATGTCCAATCGTGTGGTGAGCCTCCTCATATTGTAATGTTTATCCTATATTTAATGTACAATATACCCATTCCTGTGGCCCACACACTTTAAATTCAATAATTGAACCAATAATGGCCTCCCTAACCCTCACTAACAATATCTTAAATTAGGCTTATGTTGATATTTTATTTATTATTTTCCTATGTACCCAGTTTACAGCTACTACATTCATATAACTGCGAGCTCAATATTGGCCCCTTATTGTCTATACCAATAATTAGAATGCCCTGCCCCCCCTTTAATTTAAAGCAGCTTCTGTCTGCTGATCTCACCCAACCCTCCACTTACCATTACATACTATTTAATATAAGGGTGGGGAAAAAAAAGAAAAAAATAGGTTTCATTTATTAGCATCCTGTTTTACCATGGACACTGGGATTGTTTTTTTTTTTATGAATATGTCTCAATTTATATTTTCAGCTTACAACTTATTACTTTCAATTGACTAGTTCTGAAACTAGACAGCCTCTCATTGTTTAATAATTATAATGCCTCAGCCTGACAATTCCTAGTATGTCTATTGTTTATTGCTTTTTATGTTTTTTCAATGTACAAAAACCTTAATAAAAAAAATTCTTCTTCAAAAAAAAAAAAATCACAGACTGCTGCAAGGAACATGAAGAACACACACATTTTACATTGAAATACAAACATCTTAGGCCATTGGTTTTCAAACCAACCCTTGGGCCTCCCTAACAGGCCATATTTTAAGGATTACCTTGGGTGAGAACAGCTAAATTAAAGGGACACTGAACCCAATTTTTTTCTTTCGTGATTCAGATAGAGCATGCAATTTTAAGCAACTTTCTAATTTACTCCTATTATCAAATTTTCTTCATTCTCTTGGTATTTTTATTTGAAAAGCAAGAATGTAAGTTTAGATGCCGGCCCATTTTTGGTGAACAACCTAGGTTGTACTTGCTGATTGGACAGCACCAATAAACAAGTGCTGTCCATGGTTCTGAACCAATAATTTGCTGGCTCCTTAGCTTAGATTCCTTCTTTTTCAAATACAAATAGCAAGAGAACAAAGAAGAAATGATAATATAAGTAAATTAGAAAGTTGTTTAAAATTGCATGCTCTATCTGAATCATGAAAGAACAAAATTTGGGTTCAGTGTCCCTTTAAACATGTTAACTAATTAGCTAATTATTTCACCTGTACTCAAGTTCAGATATTCTAAAAATCTGCCCGGTTAGGGAGGCCTGAGGACAGGTTTGAAAAGCAGTGTTATAGACTTATATTTTATTAACATATGGCCAAATTTTAATGAACTGCTGATGGTACTTAGTCCATTTTTGAAATTGTGGCTTTGTATGCTTGATTTCTAGGTCTCTGTACATTGTCACACCCCTCAACGCTTTAAAAATGTCAACTGCAATTGCAATAAAGTAAAAAAAATGTTCATGATTCCGATATTGCATTTCATTTTAAACAACTTTCCAATTTTCTTTCTATTACCAAATGTGCTTTATTGACAAGTATCTTTGTTAAAGAGTAAAGCTAGGTATCATGAGGGTCATAAAAATAACTTTTAAAGCAAAAACTCTGACAGGTAATGTTCAGTCAATTTCCAATACTTATTTTTGAATGTTGGTACGGTTAAAATTAGATCCCAGGAAAGAGCTAATGGGAAATGACAAACTTGATTACAACATTGTGTTCCTTTGCTACTATATATGTGTTTATATGTTGGACATGTATTTGATGGATGGATGTATTATATGTATGCCAGGGGTTAAATTTATGTAGCAAACTGAATGAGTCATTTGGCTATGATTCCAATAGGTAAACAATATATCCTATTGGTTATAGTTGTACACGCCATAATTGGTAAACAACACATTTGATTGGTTATTGTTGTATTTAAAAAGTTCAGTAACAGTTGGTGCTTTATGCCTGATGAAACTGCTGTTCAGAAACAGTGAAACACTTTGCATATAAAGGGGGTTACATATTTGCCCCTAATCACTTTTGCGTATGTTTTTAATTTAAAAAAAAATAAAAAAATAAGTTTTAACTTAGCATACAGTGATAGCACCTTTTGTTCTGAGCAAAACACGCCTATGGTTGGCACAATTTTTGGATAAAGTCTAAGACCCGGCTTATCAGGAAAAAGAAGAAGAAGGCGTCACCATAGTTCACAATCAGTGGTTCAATCACGCATCAGCGCAGATACTGCAATACTTACAGAATGAAAGGCACTTGAAAAGTGCTACAAATGCCTCCTGAACTCTTATAAGTCTTCCAGACAACTTCCCCTGGTACGTGCTATCCTAAGGAGCTGTGAGGATTCATCTTCCGCTGGAAGACTCAATAGCAAAGATCCTTGGAACTAAACAAGGTGCAAAGTTCCAGTGTATTCCAACAGGGATATAGTCCACAGGGGATAAAATGGTGATAGGACAAATGGATAATAAAATCTAATAAAAGTAGTTGTGGAACCAAGTCTAATTAAGCAAGTAATAAAAAGACTTTAATATTGTGAGACCCGGCTTGTTCCTGACACCAGGTGTGGGTGAGCTGATACACCCTGAGATATCAGCCTGCAACTAGACGCACATAAGGGTGCTCTTGCCAAATGTGAGTACCCATTTTGTCTATCTTATATATTGATGTGAGACACCACTGGTTGATCTACATATGAGGCACCCCTCTAGCTGCTTGATTTTTTTCAAGGACTGCCTTAAAGCTAGGTAGGCTGATAGGAGTTTAGCAGCATGCACATGTCTTTAGCATTCTTAGCAGCAGTGTTTGCAACTATGTATAACATTTTTATAAACATTGTTGCATATACTGCTGTCAGATCACTAAAGACACGTGCACACCCCAGAGCTCACATAGGATTACTCTTTAACAAAGAATACCAAGAGACCTAAGTAAAATTTAGAGCAGCAGTAGATTGGAAACTTTTCCAAAATGTCATGCTCTATCCAATCAAGCTAAGCTTAATTTTGACTTCACTGTCCCTTTAATCTTTTTTCTTTCATATTCCTTCTTTTTCTGTCTTACATCATTTATAACACAGACATCACTAACTGTTTGCTTTCGGATTTCCTCATTTAGATCATAAGCTTTGAGAAGCTTTCTACTTGTATGAATAAAGTACATCTATTACATACTGTGCTGAAGTGCAGGACACTATCCACCTATTGTTTTAGTTGTGAAAAGTACTGTTTCTGCCTTGTATGTTGTGTACACCTGTATAATGATCTGTAAAATGTTGGTAATTTATAAATAATAGATGATAATATATAGAAATAGATCCAATTATAACTGGTTAGACTGAAAAAGGAAAAGGAAAAGACCGCTCTTCTTGGACATTAAATGCTGTTAAAGACCTTCAAAAGCTCAAACTAATAATTTCCTTCATCACCTGTTTCCGTACATGCCGCTCCGTCTAAGCCCTTGCTGATATTGGCATTCATGAGCTCTTAAAGGAACATTAAAGGGACATAAAACCCCCAAAAAATCTATTATGATTCAGATAGATAATACATTTTTAAACAATATTCTAATTTACTTCTGTTATCAATTATGCTTCATTCTTCTGGTATCTTTTATTGAAATAGCAGCCACTATGAGAGAGTACCTGTCTATATTTTTTCAATACAGCTCCAATAAAATAAATTGAATCTATCCCTAAATTTGTATAATTTATAGCAGCATAAAAAAACAAGAAAAAAAAAGCATTGATTACAGCAACCTTGAATTAACACAAGAAAGAATACAATAATGTTTCACAATACCAATTGCTCTGCAAGGTACAAGAAACAAATGACACTGATATTTATGAAGAATTTTCCAGTTTTGCCCCTCTGTTTATCCAAATTTCTTGAACTCCATTGTTGCCTCATCTACAGCGACAAACTGGAGAGCTCTGCTGAGTTGCCCTCTCATTTGACCCGTTTAGCATTAGATGCACAATTTTACTTTCTCATAACATCTGTGAGAAATGATAAATCCAGATGCATCTTTGTTTATCATACATCTGACACTAATTTAGCCCTTGAAGCTTGAACAAACTTGGCTTAGGGGTTTGTAAGGATGCATAGCTCCAATAATATAAATAAATACATACATAAGCTGCATGATTGAATAGCTATGTTTCTATGGCTTATGTTCTTAAAATGCATTTTTTTTCATAAGATATAATTATAATATGAATATTATTATTATTATTATTTTATAAAGTGCCAACAGATTCCGCAGCGCTGCCCATGGGTACAAGGATAAAAGTACAACGGAGAAACAATACAATAAGAGACAAAATTTTACAGACAAATACAGGGGGAATTGAGGGCCCTATTCCCGTGGGAAAATCCAGAAACGGTAAACTAATCCATTATTTAAAAGAATAAAAGAAATAGTTTTGTCCATCTCAGATGGACTAAAAATATCTTAATATTTAATATTACCCTGGCAACTATTCTGTTAGATGCATATTTCAATCCTTCTGCTTTTTGCATGAGTATCAGAGGAGTCATAAAATATGGTTTAATTTGCTGCTCAAAATGTTTGCTTAAATAAGTTAACACGTGGTTAATTTTTGGCATTCTTAAAAACTGTATTCTTATGTAGAAAAATCGCTTGTGTTTCAATATGACAGCACAGCCGGCATCAGGAATATTTAGCTAACATCTGGTTTCACTTCATTAGCTGGTTAAACAATATGTATATGTAACAGGCAGTTTTGTAGGCTTTTTGCAGACCTACATGAATGCAAATAATAAGGAGCAAATGGGATGGGTGACCATAATTGATTTACTGCTGTATCCATGTAAAATGACAATTTAACAGCTATGTAGTAGGAGTTAAAAAAAGAAGGCAAGCAGAGTTCAGCTTTACAGAGATAATCCCTCACCAGATCTAGTCACCTCCAGCTCCAGAACATTGTCAAAATCCATCCATTCTACACTTAAGACACAGCTAAAGTTCTTGTCTACTTACTCATCCTATCACATCTTGTTTTCTACAATAACCTTCTAACTGGATTAACACTTACATACTGCTCCCATGCTTATCGACCTCGCAAAATATTCTTCCTTTGCTGTTTATTTCTTCAAGTCCATACACTGTCTTCCATTATTTTTCAGAAATAAATAAAAAATTGTAAGCTTACCTTCAACCCCTCCCCATTACAAAATCCTACTATATCTCATTCCTGTATGTATACTTCACTATCTGACTTTATTGCTTTGCTTCTGACCTATGCCTCTTAGTGTTTGTAATGAACTCTTCCTATTCATGTCTTCAAGGCTTCTTTTATACTGTACCTATCCTGTGATACTCTCTTCCTCAGTCTGTCCTTCTCTCTCCAAGACTCTCCTTTTAAAACCTACTAATTCAGAAAGAATATTAAGTTGCCTGCTAAAGCTTATTGCACATCCAAGGCCAGTTTTCTGAGCTAGAAGCTCAACATCCTTATCTGACAATGGCCTACAATCAGCATTTTAGCACTCACCACAAGACACTCCGCTATCTTTTGTCTCCAACCACTACTTGTAAGCTCTCGTAGAAGCAGCACCCCAGCAATACTTTATAATTACTACAAAACTTGCCTATATACGTACAGTGCATGTAGCGCAACACCACATTAAATATATTTACTGCATTCCAGCACAAGCAAATATTTCCTTTTTGACTTCTCTGGTGTCTAGGAAGGGGGTTCAAGATTCATCAATGCACCCACTATTAGACTGATCAAGATCCCCTTTGGCAAAATTCTCCCTGTGCCAGGCTGAGGTAAATAAGGTAACCTAGGACATAGGTATTATGTAATGTTTTATGTAATGTTGTATATGGCATAGTATAGCTATTCATTTGCATCTCTTGTAATTTATGATGGGTTACTATCTAATGTTTTTATGGATACAATGAGACTATATGTGAAAGAAGTGCGGAAAATGGATTTGAAAAGGAGCTCCAGAAATTAACGGTTAAAGCCATAAAAATTACATTAAATGCAGTAATTGGTAATATAATCTATGAAAACATGACACCCTGCCCACTTTACCACTCCACTAGAAGATCCAAGAGTTTGGGGGATATTTATCAAGCGGTTAACCACAAATACACTGGAATTCCGCAGCGTAATTGTGGCAAGCTTGACCTAGTTATCAAACCCTACAGACCGGTAAAAGTTGAAATCTGTGACGTAACATACGATTCACCGGTCTTAATCTGACACAGATCGATGCTTACGTCATAACAGATGTTATCAAAATAGTTAACTGGTATGCTCACGGCTATTCTGACTCAGCGTACCTGGTTTTCAATCCGCCACCCTGGAGGTCGCAGATGCCATAGGAATCAATGGGAGTCTGAAAGCAGCGAAAGCTTATGTTCGATGCTGCCAGATATCCCATTGATTTCTATGGTAGAAAACCAGTAACGTTTACACCTAACACCCTAACATAAACCCTGAGTCTAAACACCCCTAATCTGCTGCCCCGACATCGACGCCACCTAAATAAAAGTTATTAACCCCTATTCCGCCGCTCCCTGACACCGCTGCAACTAAATAAATGTATTAACCTCTAAACCTCTGGCCTCCCACATCACTACCATTAACTAAACCTATTAACCCCTAAACCACCAGCCCCCCCACAGCGCCATAAACTAAATTAAGCTATTAACCACTAAACCTAACAACCCGCTAACTTTACATTAAAATTACCACATCCCTATCTTAAAATAAATTAAAACTTACCTGTAGAATAAAATAAACTATTTTTAAACTATTAATTAACATACCCTAACTATTATACTACAAGAACATTAAACTAGCAATTAAATTAACTATATTACATATTAAACAAAAAATCTAACCCTACTCAAATTATTCAAATCTGCTATTGAAAATTACTAAATTACAAAAAAAAAACTAAACGCTAAATTACAAAAAATAAAAAACACTAAATTACGGAAAAAACAAACCACAGTATCAAAAATAAAAACTAATTAGAGTTGCTAAAATCATATTGGCTGTTCCAATCAGCCAATAGGATTTGAGCAGCTCTCATCCTATTGGCTGATTGGAACCTTTCAGCCGATAGGAATGCAAGGGACGCCATATTGGATGACGTCACTTGCATTCAAGTTCCAGTTTACGGCGGCGACCGTATGGAAGAGGAGTTTCGCATTGGATGTCTTCAGGATGGAACTGCTCTGCGCCGGATGGATGAAGATAGAAGAGGCCGCATGGATGAAGACTTCACCAGATGGATGAAGATGGAAGAGTCCGCCCGGATGAAGACTTCTTGCCGGCTGGATGGATCCTTCAAGCGGAACTTCAAAAACTGTAAGTGGATCGTCGGGGGTTAATGTTAAGTTTATTTAAGGGTTTTTGGGTGGGTTTAATTTTTAGAGTAGGGTCTGGGCAGGTAAAAGAGCTAAATGTCATTTTAAGGGCAATGCCCATACAAATGCCCTTTTCAGGGCAATGGGGAACTTAGGTTTTTTAGATAGGGTTTTATTTGGGGGGTTGGTTGGTTGGGTGGTGGGTTTTACTTTTGGGGGGGTGTTTGTAATTTTTTTTACATGTAAAAGAGCTGATTTCTTTGGGGCAATGCTCCACAAAAGGCCCTTTTAAGGGCCATTGGTAGTTTATTGCAGGCTAGGTTTTTTTTTTATTTTGGGGGGCTTTTTTATTTTGATAGGGCTATTATATTAGGTGTAATTTTTGATACTGTGTTTTTTTTCCGTAATTTCGTGTTTTTTATTTTTTGTAATTTAGCGTTTATTTTTTTTGTAATTTAGTAATTTTTAATAGTAGATTTAAATTATTTGAGATGGGTTAGGGTTTTTTAATATGTAATATAGTTAATTTAATTGCTAGTTTAATGTAATTGTAGTATAATATTTAGGGTAGGTTAATTAATAGTTTAAAAATAGTTTATTTTAATTCTACCGGTAAGTTTTAATTTATTTTAAGATAGGGATGTGGTAATTTTAATGTAAAGTTAGCGGGTTGTTAGGTTTAGGGGTTAATAGCTTAATTTAGTTTATGGTGATGTGGGGGGCTGGCGGTTTAGGGGTTAATAGGTTTAGTTAATGGTAGTGATGTGGGAGGCCATAGGTTTAGGGGTTAATACATTTATTTAGTTGCGGCGGGGTCCGGGAGTGGCGGGATAGAGGTTAATAACTTTATTACAGTTGCGGAGTGGTCTGGGAGCAGCGGGATAGGGGTTAAACATTTTAGTATAGAGGCGACATTTAGTGACAGGGTATAAATAAAGTTGGTGAAAAGCCGAATAGCATCGAGATAGATGACTGTTAGTTAACAACAGTCCGATGCTCATCGCCCCGTACTTGGTACATGGCTTTTTGCCGGCATTTTTTATAAATATAGAGAGCGTATTCAGGTCCGTGAATACGATGTTAGGTGATGTTAGGCGAGCGTATTGGTGCCGTATTTAGCCTGCACTGAGCATTCATAACTTGCTAGTTCACTAGGAATATAATTTATTGATCCTTGGCCCAATATGCCTATTAGGAGACAAAAGGTAGCATGTCCAGGCTATCACAGCCTACAAAAAATAACGGTGGTTGTAACAGAGAAAGCAAACGGTTATGAAGCAACCTAGAATCAAGTAATGTGTACAAATTACAGTCCATGCTAGGCCTACTTTAAATTTCAGTCATAATCCAAACCTACTTTTCAAAGATAAGAGTGCTAGGGGATCCAATTACATACCTATTCAATTGTTTTTACAAATTGAGAGCGTCTTATAATTTATAATTAGAAAAATAAAAATAGCAAACCCCCTTTAAAGGGAAAAAACATATAAGCTGCTATCTTACTATCGGGGAGAAACAACTATAGTTATATAAGTATCACAATTTATTAAAAAGAATTGAAAAGTGTCACACACTGTGAATCATACCTATAGAGTACAATGTAAAAGCAATATGTCAAAACACAAGTCTAAATAGAACATATATCTAAATTGATAAAGATAAAAAGCCTGTATGTGGAGAGACAAAACAAACTGCTTGTCTGGCCAGGTCTGTAATCAACACTACACATTTCAGGACTCCTCTCCTTCCTCAGGTGAAACTGTATTGTAGTCACCTACTCAATATATTGGTGCACCAAATATTTTGGTGCAAATTTGTAATGCAAAAATAATTCTGCTAGTGGTATGTAGGCTTCCATTTAGGTGAGTGATTGGCTTGGTTTGTGGGTGTGATGCCTGTTACTTCACAAAAGATACCTAGTGAAGAAAACATATTTTTATGTCACATCTTATAAAATAAATATTTTTATGTTAATGAACTCAACTCAATGGTATAAAATAATATAAAAAAGCTGTATTACATAAACACATTTTTACATTAATTAACAACACTCAATCTTGTTTTACCACAGCTATCCCCATAAGGATGAAAATATGCTTTAGTGACACAATCTGATAAACTTCATGAAATTCACATTTCAGTTTTATATATGATGTGGCCTTGGGGATATTCACAAGAATGACAGCAGGCTAAATCCCTGTTAACATTTCAGTATAATATAAATAAAGATTTTGACAGCAGATAACTACAAGAAAGTCCATCAAGTTGGCCCATATTTTCTTCTGAAGTTTAAGCTTAATTAATTCTCATATTAGCTTTATGTATATCACAGGCATTCTGAATTCATTTACATTATATATTCATACCACTTCTATTAGAATTACAGTTAATAAATCCACCACTGTTACTTTAAAAAAATGTTTGCAGATAAGAATGCTCTCTAAATTAAAATCATGGCATATTGGTCATAGCTATTTTTTGTGAAAACTAAATTTAGCCTTAGCTTTATTAAACTTTAATATATTTGAAGGTCTGTACCATATTGTTCCTCTAACTTCTCTCATCTAAGCTATAAATTTTAAGGTTATAAGATTTTTCCTTGAAAGTTGTGTTTCTTAGACCATATTCTATTTTATTAGCTCTTTAACAGTTTCTGATTTATGAATGTCCTTCTTGATATACAGTCTCCAGGATCACAGTCACGGTGAGGCTGAAGCAGTGATTTATTTAGTAGTATAAGCAGGGCTTTTTTTTGTGGGGGTACTCATGGGTACAGTACTGAGTACCCCCACCTCTGCCAACTCATAAGAGGTAATATTTGTAATCATCATATAAATAGCCTAGTTTTCACAAGAAGGGTCTGCAAAATACATCAAGCATTTTAAATAATCTTGTCCCATTGCCTTTCTCAAAGTTACCGAGCAGAATATATCAATCAGAAATCAATGAGTAGCGGCACCTTTTTTTTGACTGAGTATAAGTAACTAACTTTCTAATGGTACTAATACCTCTTCAAATACGACCAAGAATCTTACAGGTCTTACCTGCTGCTCTGCTGCGTTGTTTCCTAACCTTTAAAAAGTCTGAAATATTAATTCCCAAATACAGTTGCTCAGATTCAATGGGTTTGTTTAATTATGTATAATTAGACGTGATTGACAACAACAAAATGAAAAGTATTTGTTGATTATTATTTTTAGTCATTTGGTAAACAATGAAATAGGATACACAGTTGTTTAGAAAGATATACTAGAATCAGAAAAAGTACTGTATTTGTTTGCCACTTTATAGATTACTAGTAGGGATGGGTGAATGTTTCTAAAAATTTGAAATTTAAAAACGATTTTTTTATACATTCGTTCGTTCGAATCGAATTTCGAATGTTTATATAACATTCTAACATTCCATTTTCGAATTTTCGTTTTTGAATTTTTTAAAAAAATCGAAAATATTCGTTAGAATAATAGAATGTTTAGCTATGTATTCATTCAATTTGGAAATGTAATATTCGAATTCGAATGTGACATTCAAATTTGAAATAGTATTTCTAGTCTACAACTGTGTTTAATAAATATAATATTCGAATTTGAATGCTAAATTCGAATGTCACATTCAAATTTGAAATAGTATTTCTAGTCTAATACTGTGTTTTATATGTAATATTCGAATTTGAATGTGACATTCAAATTCGAATGTCACATTCGAATTCGAAATAGTATTTCTAGTCTAATACTGTGTTTTTTAAATGTAATATTCAAATTTGAATGTGCCATTCGAATTCGAATGTCACATTCAAATTTCGAAATAGTATTTCTAGTTTACAACTGTGTTTAATAAATGTGATATTCGAATTCGAATGTCACATTCAAATTCGACATAGTATTTCTAGTCTAATACTGTGTTTTATAAATGTAATATTCAAATTCCAATGTGCTATTCGATTTGAATGTAATATTCGATTCAAATGTGACATTCAAATTCGAAATAGTGTTTCTAGTCTACAATTGTGTTTTATAAATGTAATATTCGAATTCGAAAGTGACATTTGAATTCGAATGTGACATTCGAATTCGAATGTCACATTCAAATTCGAATGTGACATTCAAAAACTGTAAATAACATTCGAAAATCGAATTTTTAAGAATATTCATTCTTATCAACATTTTATTATGTAAATCAAATTTCTGCAATAACATTTGTTCTAACATTCAAATTTGATTATAAACACATTCGCCCATCCCTAATTACTAGTCAGGCCTTATCTTTAGCATTGTCTACACTGTCCCGATATGCCTAAATTCAAATATGACTGTCATGTTTTATAATCAGAATAATAGAATTAATTTGCAGCATAAATATGCAACTATTTCATCCTTACCTAATATAGATAGGCATAGATTACAAGTGGAGCGCTACTGAAAGTGCAGGGTGCGTAATCAATATAAGGGGCCCATACTCAGAAAAGTGCACAATCTTGTATTACAAGTCCAGGGTAAAATAGAATTAGCAGAGAATTTGTAGCTCATATAACAAGATGTGAGTTAAGGCGCAACACATAACATGATTAAAAAATGTAGCTTGTCTTGAGACCTGAAATAAAGTATTAGGGCAAAAATAAAAGTATAACAAAATACGTGTAAAACATCAAAATAAAGTTTTTAATATATATATATATATATATATGTATGTATGTATGTATACAGTATATATATATATATATATATATATATATATGCACACACAGAAATTACTACCTCGCACTCACTATTTGAACTTCAATTTATTAATCTACATCTGTGGTTTCACTGAATAATCCCTTTTTCATTTTTTTTTTTTATGTTAACTTCAATTTATTAATTCACAACCGTGGTTTCACTGCATAGGACATGATTAAGGGTTAAAACCTGAAACATTGTTGTTTACCAGTCTTGGACCAATAAAAGTATTTTGATATTACTGGTGGTGCTGCTACTTTGGATTTATTCTGTTACTAGGGTTGGATGCAGAACCTTATGGCTTGCACACCTCTCTGAAGTCACACAGGTGGTGGAATTTGCTTATGTTGACTACTTCACAACATAATCCCGATGTTTCGGTCTTAAAGGGACATTAAACACTAAATACACGCTAGATAGAATGATGCATTCAAAGAAAAGATTAGTCCATGACTAACATGTAGATGTATTTTTTAAAGTTTCATTAGTTGTTTAAAAAGTGACAAAATAAGTGTAAAGTTTAAGTGTCTATAAAACACTGGGAGCTGCCATGTTGTAACTTGTGTTACCTTCTCTGCTGTGGCCAATTAGGGACCGTTATAAATAGGTCACTAGAGTGTGCAGCCAATGGTTGTGCTGGATTTAACAGTGTTCTGCACTTCCATTTCTAACAGGAACTGAAAAGCTCACAATTTCAGAATGGAATTACAGGCAAAGAGGACAAAATAAATAACGAAAGTATATTGCAGAGTTGTTTTATATTTACAATTTATCATTTTATATTACCATCTCAAAGTGTTTAATGTCCCTTTAAGGTTTTACCTTTTTCAAGGGTTCAAATTATCATGTGTGGATACATCATCAAAACCATACCTTATAGGGCCAGATTACAAGTGGTGCGCTATTATGCACTTTTGCTTGCATGTACACACCAGAAGAATTTCAACTTGTAATTTGAGAAATATTGCGCTAATGTTATTGTGCCACTTGTAATCTAGCCCATAGTGAGTTAATCCTCAAACAGAGCCATACAAAAACCAGAAGTGAATTGAGACTGCTTTTGGGTGTGACATTACTATTCAATTCCTAGTGACCAGTAACCATAGCAACCAATAAACAAAAATCAAAAAAGCGGACATCTCTCCTCTAGAAACAATCTCACTCACACCCAGCCATACATTTCTAAATCCATATCATTGTGATCAGAATTAATATATTTACACATTTTATACTCATTAAAATAAAAAAAAAACAAATAAATAATGCTGGCTCGCTAATATCCCCTACACTGTTCACACTAGAGATCTAAAGAACTAATAACTGTCTGAGTATAGGGACCAAGAGTTAACTCATATAGATTACTCCTATAAAATCAAGGGTACACCTGATCATATCTTGTATCAAATTAAAATGTTCATCTACAGGGCCGGACTGGGAAATCAGACCGGCCCTGGAAATTTGTATGGCCCGGCCCAGCCCAGTCCCCTCCGGCTCAGCCCAGCCCCCTCGGGCTCAGCCCCACCGCCTCCAGCTCAGCTTTCACCAATTTTTAAAATTAGTTGATCACTACAATGTCATTATATATATATATATATATATATATATATATATATATATATATATATATTGAAGTAAAGGATCAGTTATACGCGCTATCTATAAACCCTGCTGGGTGTTATATGGTATTCCTTAGAGCAGCTAAGTTCTATATATGTGTACTTGTAACCACTAACAAGTGAGGTAAAGAATAAAAATAGAAGGATTATGGAACTAGCGCTAAAGGTCCAAAAGATAGTTTTAGTGTAATTAGATGATATAGTGTAGGTTTATTTAACCTCAACAAAATGTTTTATTTTATTTTGTTTGTTGTATTAAAAATGGGAAAATTTAGGAAAATTTAAATCTTGTTTAGGTATGTTGGGCTCAGTTACACACTGACTGCAGTCATTTTTTTGAAAGCAGTACTATTGTGCTGAGTCCTATTGCTAAAAACAATGTTTTATTAGTATGCTTAGTTAAAAACACAAAAATAAGAAAAAAAGGGGAAAGGTTCACACAATTGGACCATAAAACATACAAAAACAGAGTTATAAGCTGTTTGTTCTAGGTCTGGCAGTAGTGTCTGAAACTAACTCATAGAAAGTATTTAACAGACAGATGCCAGAACAATGGTATTGACAGAGTAAGGATTGATAAATGTATTAAAAAATGTATAAAAATTCATGTATGGATCAAAAAAAGATGAATAAAATTCATGGGATGTAAAAATAAAAATAAAAATAAAAAAATGCAGGTTTTTATAAAGGGATAATTGATTATATAGTAGTCACTAAAATGTTAAAAATACTGACGATTTATGCTATAAGTAGTGCGCACTACAAAATTTATAAAATGATCGAGTAAATGGTTAGGTTTAAAACAGAGTGTTATAAATATATGATAAAACAATCTGTGGAGCGCCTAAATATTAATAAAACTTATCTCCAAACAATAGTCCAATCGTTGGTGTATAGTGGATAGAGCTCAAAGGGTCTGTACAGCCGTTAGCGGTTTCGGCGAAACCGTAAGTGGATCCTTGGTGAGAACCGGAAGTGACGTCACTGAGTTCTCGCAAGCTTACGCGTTTCGTGGGTCCTATGCCCACTTCATCAGAGTTAGAATCCACTCCCATCCTTGCCTGCTATTTATCTTAGCAAACCGGAAATTGCTCCATATTTGTTATTGTAAATTGTATTAATTTAAAACTTGGTTATCTTAATCAATTTTTTCCAAAAGCTCAATTTGTCAGTTTTTTGACTGTAGAGTGCTCACTTGGTTAGATTGCTTCTTTGTATTTTTTGGGGTATTCTTTCATGTTACCGTAGTATTCCAATAAATTTTTTAATTTTTTTATAAAAACTACCTTGTTTATCTGTATTATTCATGTGCTATTATAAAAATGAATAGAATCATATATAACATCATAATGAAATGGTGTAAAAATATATATATATAGTATGTGTAATGATTATAATTATAAATACAATAAAACATTTACAAAATTCATACATATAAAATAGACATAAAAAACTAAAAACTGAAAAGTACATTTATATATACAAGATATAACAATAGGGATTTAATATGTATCCTAAAATATGAGGGGTTTATTTTAAAAATGTGTAGAATGTAATGAATATAGTAGATACAATTGGTATAAAAATGTATAGAATATAATGAGACAATTAGTACAAAAGGGAGGGAAAGATAGCACTGATGTGTATTTAATGTGCATACTATCACTTTCTATTGTTGTTAGGTATGTTTTTTTTTGGTATATGTACTGGGGTTAGTTATAAAAAGGCTGCCAGATCTATATCTCTGTTCAGGCCGTATGGTTCCCTAGTGTTTAGATAGTGGATCCAGTAGTCTCCCTTTTTCTTAATTGTAGAAGTCTATCTTTGCCCCATAGTTTGGATATTTGTTCGATTGCCTTAATTGAAAAATCATTTTGGTTTTTTTTGTGGAATTCCTCAAAGTGTCTGCTCAGACCATATTCAGATGTTTCTCCCTCTATATTTTTCACATGTTCCAGGAGTCTGGTCTTGAGGAGCCTCTTGGTCCTACCTATGTAGATTTTCTTACACGTGCATTCTATACTATAGACCACATACTCCGACTTACAGTTCATATAGGACTGGATTGGAATTTGTTTGGTGTCATTGTAGACAATCCATTTATTTTCTAGTTTGTTATCGCTTGTTCTTTTACAGCATTCGCAATTTTTTCTTCCAAAAAACCTACACTATATCATTCATTTATACTAAAACCATCTTTTGGACCTTTAGCGCTAGTTCCATAATCCTTCTATATATATATATATATATATATATATATATATATATATATATATATATATATATATTTTACACACACACACACATAACACATATTTATATATTATACATACACTGCATGCAAGCTTGAGCCCTCAGCCCATTTGATCAGTGACATGCCACTATAGAACAACCTGTATTTACCAATACGGTTACCATAGGTTAAGACTACATTGCACAATATACAACATATTTAATAAATGATGTACATACAGCTGGCTCAGCCACTCACTACCCGTTTACAGACCCACCAGCATAACACAGTATCCAACTAACCCCTTGGCTGCCAGAGAGGGCTGCTACCTCTTTAGCAGCCAACGGATTAAAACATAAACTACTAGTGGATCCCTACGGCACGCCCCAGTAATCACCTGCTTGTGTCCAGCAGCGGCCTCTCATTCACAATCACTTGCTAAGTTATCCTGCATGGACCCATCAGGTGGCGGGATAGCGAGGACTAACACGCAGCGGCAGCTGTTTGCTGGGTGACAGCGCGGATGATGTCACGCTGTCGCAGGGGTGGTTGCATCTCTGGTCCATGGAGAGGAGAGCTGATCATGTGAGGTGGGGCGCGCACACATAACAGTATAGTAGCGTAGCGTGATGTCACCACTCACCTAAGCAACACTCTCAGGCTGAGCTGTGGGCAGCACATAGTGGGGAGATTCT